>NW_024736698.1:0-37731 GCF_018991925.1 Homarus americanus
CAATTATAAGATCGTGGGTTCAAATCCTGGTGGGGTGAGGTGTTGATTATATGTAGAAGTCCGCGTGCTTTATTGGGCTAATGAAATATATATGGATCCTCGTGTTTCGAAGCCGGATTTGGTAAAACGTTGCTCTGAACACCTAAGCGGCACTGGTGGTCCCCAGTAGAGGTACACGGCGCCATAAGCTAGTTGAAGAGGTTTTGCGTGAAATATAACAGAGTCTAGGACTGCTTTTAGTGTCCTGGTGGTCCACAGGTAGAGTTCCCTGGTCAGAATTATAAGATTTTGGGTTTGAATCCAGGTGGGGTGAGGTTTTGATTATATGTAGAAGTCCGCGTGCTTTATTGGGCTAATGAAATATATTTGGATTCTCGTTTTTCGAAGCCGGATTTGGTAAAACGTTGCTCTGATCAACTAAGCGGCACGGGTGGTCCCCATTAGAGGTTCACGGCGCCATAAGCTCGTTGAACAGGCTTTGTGTGAAATATAGCAGAGTCAAGGACTGCTTTTAGTGTCTTGGTAGTCCAGAGGTAGCGTTCCCCGGTCACAATTATAAGATCGTGGGTTCAAATGCTGTTGGGATGAGGTGTTGATTTTATGTAGAAGTCCGCGTGCTTTATTGGGCTAATGAAATATATATGGATCCTCGTATTTCGAAGCCGGATTGGGTAAAACATTGCTCTCATCACCTAAGCGGCACAGGTGGTTCCCATTAGAAGTTCACGGCGCCATAAGCTCATTCAACAGGCTTTGTGTGAAATATAACAGAGTCTAGGACTGCTTTCAGTGTCCTGGTGGCGCAGAGGTAGCGTTCCCCGGTGACAATTATAAGATTTTGGGTTCGAATCCTGGTGGGGTGAGGTGTTGATTATATGTAGAAGTCCGCGTGCTTTATTGGGCTAATGAAATATATATAGATCCTCGTGTTTCGAAGCCGGATTTGGTAAAACGTTGCTCTGAACACCTAAGCGGCACTGGTGGTCCCCAGTAGAGGTTCACGGCGCCATAAGCTCGTTGAACAGGTTTTGCGTGAAATATATTAGAGTCTAGGACTGCTTTTAGTGTCCTGGTGGTCCACATTTAGCATTCCCTGGTCACAATTATAAGATTTTGGGTTTGAATCCTGGTGGGGTGAGGTTTTGATCATATGTAGAAGTCCGCGTGCTTTAATGGGCTAATGAAATATATATGGATCCTCGTTTTTCGAAGCCGGATTTGGTAAAAGTTGCTCTAATCACCTAAGCGGCACGGGTGGTCCCCATTAGAGGTTCACGGCGCCATAAGCTCGTTCAAAAGGCTTTGTGTGAAATATAACAGAGTCTAGGACTGCTTTTATTGTCATGGTAGCCCAGAGGCAGTGTTCCCCGGTCACAATTATAAGATCGTGTGTTCGAATCCTGGTGGGGTGCGGTGTTGATTATATGTAGAAGCCCGTGTGATTATTGGGCAATTGAAATATATATGGATCCTCGTGTTTCGAAGCCGGATTTGGTAAAACGTTGCTCTGAACACCTAAGCGGCACTGGTGGTCCCCAGTAGAGGTTCACGGCGCCATAAGCTCGTTGAACAGGCTTTGTGTGAAATATATCAGCATCTAGGACTGCTTTTAGTGTCCTGGTGGCCCAGAGGTAGCGTTCCCCGGTCACAATTATAAGATCGTGGGTTCGAATCCTGGTGGGGAGAGGTGTTGATTATATGTAGAAATCTGCGTGCCTTATTAGGCTAATGAAATATATATCGATCCTCGTGTTTCGAAGCCTGACTTGGTAAAATGTTGCTCTGATCACTTAAGCGGCACGGATGGTCCCCATTAGAGGTTCACGGCGCCATAAGCTCGTTGAACAGGCTTTGTGTGAAATATAATAGAGTCTAGGACTGCTTTTAGTGTCCTGGTGGCCCAGAGGTAGCATTCCCTGGTCACAATTATAAGATTTTGGGTTTGAATCCTGGTGGGGTGAGGTGTTGATTATATGTAGAAGTTCGCGTGCTTTACTGGGCTAATGAAATATATATGGATCCTCGTGTTTCGAAGCCGGATTTGGTAAAACGTTGCTCTGAACACCTAAGCGGCACTGGTGGTCCCCAGTAGAGGTTCACGGCGCCATAAGCTCGTTGAACAAGCTTTGCGTGAAATATAACAGAGTCGAAGAGTGCTTCTAGTGTCCTGGTGGTCCACAGGTAGCCTTCCCTGGTCACAATTATAAGATTTTGGGTTTGAATCCTGCTGGGGTGAGGTGTTGATTATATGTAGAAGTCCGTGTGCATTTTTGGGCTAATGAAATATATATGGATCCTCGTTTTTCGAAACCGGATTTGGTAAAATGATGCTCTGATCACCTAAGCGGCACGGGTGGTCCCCATTAGAGGTTCACGGCGCCATAAGCTCGTTCAACAGGCTTTGTGTGAAATATAACAGCGTTCTAGGACTGCTTTCTGTGTCCTGGTGCCCCAGAGGTAGCGTTCCCTGGTCACAATTATAAGATCATGGGTTTGAATCCTGGTAGGGTGAGGTGTTGATTATATTTAGAAGTCCGCGTGCTTTATTGGGCTAATGTAAAATACATGGCTCCTCTTGTTTCGAAGCCGGATTTGGTAAAACGTTGCTCTGATCACCTAAGCGGCACGGGTGGTCCCCATTAGAGGTTCACACCGTCATAAGCTCGTTGAACAGGCTTTGTGTGAAATATAGCAGAGTCAAGGAATGCTTTTATTGTCCTGGTAGCCCAGAGGCAGCCTTCCCCGGTTACAATTATAAGATCGTGGGTTCGAATTCTGGTGGGGTGAGGTGTTGATTATATGTAGATGCCCGTGTGATTAATGGGCAATTGAAATATATATGGATCCTCGTGTTTCGAAGCCGGATTTGGTAAAACGTTGCTCTGAACACCAAAGTGGCACTGGTGGTCCCCATTAGAGCTTCATGGCGCCATAAGCTCGTTGAACAAGCTTTGTGTGAAATATATCAGAGTCAGGGACTGCTTTTAGTCTCCTGGTGGCCCAGAGGTAGCGTTTCTCGGTCACAATTATAAGATTGTGGGTTCGAATCCTGGTGGGGTGAGGTGTTGATTATATGTAGAAGCCCGAGTGCTTTATTGGGCTAATGAAATATATATGGATCCTCGTGTTTCGAAGCCGGATTTGGTAAAACGTTGGTCTGAACACCTAAGCGGCACTGGTGGTCCCCAGTAGAGGTTCACGGCGCCATAAGCTCGTTGAACAGGCTTTGTGTGAAATATAACAGAGTCTAGGACTGCTTTTAGTGTCCTGGTGGTCCACAGGTAGCATTCCCTGGTCGCAATTATCAGATTTTGGGTTTGAATCCTTGTGGGGTGAGGTGTTGATTATATAGAGACGTCCGCGTGCATTATTGGACTAATGAAATATATATGGATCCTCATGTTTCGAAGCCGGATTTGGTTAAACGTTGCTCTGATCACCTAAGCGGGCAGGGGTGGCCCCCATTATAGGTTCACGGCGCCATAAGCTCATTCAATAGGCTTTGTGTGAAATATAACAGAGTCTAGGACTGCTTTTATTGTCCTGGTGGCCCAGAGGTAGCATTCTCCGGTCACAATTATAAGATCGTGGGTTCATATCCTGGTGGGGTGAGGTGTTGATTATATGTAGAAGTCCTCATGCTTTATTGGGCTAAAGAAATATATATGGATCCTCGTGTTTCGTAGCCGGATTTGGTAAAACGTTCCTCTGGTCACCAAGCGGCACGTGTGGTACCTATTAAAGGTTCACGGCGCCATAAGCTCGTTGAATAGGCTTTGTGTGAAATATAACAGAGTCTAGGACTGCTTTTAGTGTCCTGCTGGCCCAGAGGTAGCATTCCCTGGTCAGAATTATAAGATTTTGGGTTTGACTCCTGGTGGGGTGAGGTGTTGATTGTATGTAGAAGTCTGCGTGGTGTATTGGGCTAATGAAATATATATGGATCCTCCTCTTTCGAAGCCGGATTTGGTAAAACGTTGCTCTGATCACCTAAGCGGCACGGGTGGTCCCCATTAGAGGTTCACACCGCCATAAGCTCGTTGAACAGGCTTTGTGTGAAATATAACAGCGTCTAGGACTGCTTTTAGTGTCCTGGTTCACGGCGCCATAAGCTCGTTGAACAAGCTTTGCGTGAAATATAACAGAGTCGAAGACTGCTTATAGTGTCCTGGTGGTCCACAGGTAGCGTTCCCTGGTCACAATTATAAGATTTTGGGTTTGAATCCTGCAGGGCTGAGGTGTTGATTATATGTAGAAGTCCGGGTGCTTTTTTGGGCTAATGAAATATATATGGATCCTCGTTTTTCGAAACCGGATTTGGTAAAACGTTGCTCTTATCACCTAAGCGGCACGGGTGGACCCCATCAGAGGTTCACGGCGCCATAAGCTCGTTCAACAAGCTTTGTGTGAAATATAACAGCGTTCTAGGACTGCTTTCTGTGTCCTGGTGGCCCAGAGGTAGCGTTCCCCGGTCACAATTATAAGATCATGGGTTTGAATCCTGGTGGGGTGAGGTGTTGATTATATTTTGAAGTCCGTGTGCTTTATTGGGCTAATGTAATATACATGGCTCCTCGTGTTTCGAAGCCGGATTTGGTAAAACGTTGCTCTGATCACCTAAGCGGCACGGGTGGTCCCAATTAGAGGTTCACACTGTCATAAGCTCGTTGAACAGGCTTTGTGTGAAATATAGCAGAGTCAAGGACTGCTTTTATTGTCCTGGTAGCCCAGAGGCAGCCTTCCCCGGTTACAATTATAAGATCGTGGGTTCGCATTCTGGTGGGGTGAGGTGTTGATTATATGTAGAAGCCCGTGTGATTATTGGGCAATTGAAATAAATATGGATCCTGGTGTTTCGAAGCCGGATTTGGTAAAACGTTGCTCTGAACACCTAAGTGGCACTGGTGGTCCCCATTAGAGCTTCATGGCGCCATAAGCTCGTTGAACAAGCTTTGTGTGAAATATAACAGAGTCTAGGACTGCTTTTAGTCTCCTTGTGGCCCAGAGGTAGTGTTTCCCAGTCACAATTATAAGATTGTGGGTTCGAATCCTGGTGGGGTGAGGTGTTGATTATATGTAGAAGTCCGCGTGCTTTACTGGGCTAATGAAATATATATGGATCCTCGTGTTTCGAAGCCGGATTTGGTAAAACGTTGCTCTGAACACCTAACCGGCACTGGTGGTCCCCAGTAGAGGTTCACGGCGCCATAAGCTCGTTGAACAAGCTTTGCGTGAAATATAACAGAGTCGAAGACTGCTTTTAGTGTCCTGGTGGTCCACAGGTAGCGTTCCCTGGTCACAATTATAAGATTTTGGGTTTGAATCCTGCTGGGGTGATGTGTTGATTATATATAGAAGTCCGTGTGCATTTTTGGGCTAATGAAATATATATGGATCCTCATTTTTCGAAACCGGATTTGGTAAAACGTTGCTCTGATCACCTAAGCGGCACGGGTGGTACCCATTAGAGGTTCACGGCGCCATGAGCTCGTTCAACAAGCTTTGTGTGAAATATAACAGCGTTCTAGGACTGCTTTCTGTGTCCTGGTGGACCAGAGGTAGCGTTCCCCGGTCACAATTATAAGATTATGGGTTTGAATCCTGGTGGGGTGAGGTGTTGATTATATTTAGAAGTCCGCGTGCTTTATTGGGCTAATGTAATATACATGGCTCCTCGTGTTTCGAAGCCGGATTTGGTAAAACGTTGCTCTGATCACCTAAACGGCACGGGTGGCCCCCATTAGAGGTTCACACCGTCATAAGCTCGTTGAACAGGCTTTGTGTGAAATATAGCAGAGTCAAGGACTGCTTTTATTGTCCTGGTAGCCCAGAGGCAGCTTTCCCCGGTTACAATTATATGATCGTGGGTTCGAATTCTGGTGGGGTGAGGTGTTGATTATATGTAGAAGCCCGTGTGATTAATGGGCAATTGAAATATATATGGATCCTCGTGTTTCGAAGCCGGATTTGGTAAAACGTTGCTCTGAACACCTAAGTGGCACTGGTGGTCCCCATTAGAGCTTCATGGCGCCATATGCTCGTTGAACAAGCTTTGTGTGAAATATAACAGAGTCTAGGACTGCTTTTAGTCTCCTGGTGGCCCAGAGGTAGCGTTTCCCGGTCATAATTATAAGATTGTGGGTTCGAATCCTGGTGGGGTGTGGTGTTGATTATATGTAGAAGTCCGCATGCTTTATTGGGGTAATGAAATATATATGGATCCTCATGTTTCGAAGCCGGATTTGGTAAAACGTTGCTCTGAACACCTAAGCGGCACTGGTGGTCCCCAGTAGAGGTTCACGGCGCCATAAGCTCGTTGAACAGGCTTTGTGTGAAATATATCAGAGTCTAGGACTGCTTTTAGTGTCCTGGTGGTCCACAGGTAGCATTCCCAGGTCGCAATTATCAGATTTTGGGTTTGAATCCTGGTGGGGTGAGGTGTTGATTATATAGAGACGTCCGCGAGCTTTACTGGGCTAATGAAATATATATGGATCCTCATGTTTCGAAGCCGGATTTGGTTAAACGTTGCTCTGATCACCTAAGCGGCAGGGGTGGCCCCCATTATAGGTTCATGGCGCCATAAGCTCATTCAACAGGCTTTGTGTGAAATATAACAGAGTCTAGGACTGCTTTTATTGTCCTGGTGGCCCAGAGGTAGCATTCTCCGGTCACAATTATAAGATCGTGGGATCATATCCTGGTGGGGTGAGGTGTTGATTATATGTAGAAGTCCACATGCTTTATTGGGCTAAAGAAATATATATGGATCCTCGTGTTTCGTAGCCGGATTTGGTAAAACGTTCCTCTGGTCACCAAGCGGCACGTGTGGTACCTATTAAAGGTTCACGGCGCCATAAGCTCGTTGAACAGGCTTTGTGTGAAATATAACAGCGTTCTAGGACTGCTTTCTGTCTCCTGGTGGCCCAGAGGTAGCGTTCCCCGGTCACAATTATAAGATCATGGGTTTGAATCCTGGTGGGGTGAGGTGTTGATTATATTTAGAAGTCTATGTAATATACATGGCTCCACGTGTTTCGAAGACGGATTTGGTGAAACGTTGCTCTGATCACCTAAGCAGCACGGGTGGTCCCCATTAGAGGTTCACACCGTCATAAGCTCGTTGAACTGGCTTTGTGTGAAATATAGCAGAGTCAAGGACTGCTTTTATTGTCCTGGTAGCCCAGAGGCAGTGTTCCCCGGTCACAATTATAAGATCGTGTGTTCGAATCCTGGTGGGGTGTGTATGTATATTATGTATGCTGGATTATGTATTATGTATGTATATTATGTATGTGCTCCATTTATATTTATTCAGCCTAGCTAGCAGCGTGTGGCAATGTTATTACCATACCCCACACGCTTAATTAATGTGCCTGGCGACGTATGGAAGCTGCTAATGTATCACTTGCCATACGTCGTCTATGGTAGTTGACCAGGACCTTAGCTAGGGAGCAGTGCTACCCACCTCTGTGTACATACTCTTATCCAGTAAACCGAACCTACAAAACTATACAGGTGTTTGTGTTCTCTCCTGTATATAGAACTTATTACCCAGAACATCTAACATGGCGCAGTGCGTAGTTTTACTGGATTATTACGAGTGATTAGTGCAAGTTTGTGGAAAGCCGGCTGATGGACCCCCGCCTTGGGTCAACCCCGCGTCATCCCTCGAAGAATTTCGCAACTTTGAGCAGTGTCAGTGACAGTGATTTTCTGTGAAGTGTTTAGTGCATTGTGTGTTTCGTGCCATTCATGTGCGACGTTGTTCGAACGGATTTCCAAGGTATACGGCATGTTCCGGGCATTTGTGGGGTGTAGAGCTCAGCGCACCCTCCTCTGACCGTTTACAGAGAGCGACTGAGCTACTCCTATCTCCACCCCCCTCCCTCACAGCGCCGCCTCCACCCCCCCTCACAAATGGGGCGAGACGCTCTGCCTGCCTGGGACACACACACATACACTTGCTGACCGCGCGGCTTCATTATATATATTTTATATATATAACCTACTTATCTGTGTATTGAATTAAATTTTTTTGTCTGAAATCTTGTTGATACGACGGGCTGACCGGTCAACACTGATTTAAGACACAGTACACAGATAAAGTAGTTATGTCTCATGCCTTACGTAGCCGTGGACCCAGCGCCTGGATGAGTCAAGCGGATGATAGTCCCCCAGAGATGGATGACCAGGCCGGCCCAGCTCCCACAACATCGCGCAGCCCTTCACCTCAACATTCAGCGTTATCTCCAGAGATAATTGCCTTAATGAAGTTTATGAGAGATGAGAGACGCGAGGATGAAGCTCACAGACGTTTGGCGGATGAGCACAGAAGGCAAGCAGAGGCAGAACGAGACCACCAACGGAGAATGGAAGACAGTGCACGGTTTGAAGCCTTGATATCTCGCCTCACTGTTAACCAAGCCCCTGGCTCTAACACTGCCTCGGTACTGAATGGTTCAGATACCTCATCCATGCTTCCTTCACGCCCCCCAGCCCCACCTAAAGCAGCAGCTCAAACACCGCCCATCTTGGAGCCTGATGTAAATTTCCAGACTTTTCGCGAATGGCGGCGGCGGTGGACTGATTATGCTACAATGGTGGATCTCCAGAGTTTGTCACAGCCTAAACAACTCATCCAGCTGCGTATGTGCCTGTCCTTGGAAGTTCAGCGTGTCTTAGAACATACGTTGCAGGTACCCCCAACCTCTTCGCTGTCTGTAGAGGAGGTACTGGACGTTCTACAACGGCACATCAAAGGACAGCAGAATGAAGCTCTGCGCAGGAGGGAATTGTTTAGCTGCAGACAGATGGAGGGTGAGTCTTTTGACGCTTTTTATGTACGTCTTAAGAGAGCCTCGGAAGAGGTAGATATATGTTTAGGCCACCACCAGCAGTGCGAGGAGACCCAGTTGAAGCAGGTGATCCTGATGGGTGTCAAGGACGAGGAACTTGTCCAACGCCTCACCTCCCTCGACTCTTCCTCTTCTCTTCAGGATGTGTTGACGATATGTCGCTCCTATGAGGCTGCCAGGTGTGCCACCTCTGCCATCCGAGCTCCCCCTACAGCTGTACGCGCTGTTTCCCGGTACAAGAAGGACAAGAAGTCTGCTCCTACGCCTTCGCCCACCACGTCCACGCCCGGTTCATTTTGCAACAACTGTGGTAAGCAGCACGGAACACAGGTATGTCCAGCTGCTCAGTCTACCTGCAACAGTTGTGACCGTATGGGCCACTGGTCGCTCACAGTGCGGTGCCCAGCTAAGTACGTACAGTGCAATGTGTGCGGTCGTCTGGGCCACTATGACAAGTGTTGCCCTACCCACGAACCCAAGGGACAGCGTCGGCGGAAGCTTCGGCGCCCTTCTACCAGTGAGGGCCGCCCACAGTCGCCAAATCAGAGGCACGACGACCCTGGACAAAGCCCGACCCATTTTAGGAGGGTGTACTCCTCGCATCCCAGGACCAAAGTCCCCCAGTACATCAGCGTCATCGTGACCTACGGCGGTGTGTCATCCCGTCTTCAGATGTTGCCCGACACCGGCGCTGATGCTACAGTCATCGGTCCCCAGCATTTGCGATGCTTGGGGCTCTCTCCAAGCGATCTAGGACCGCCTCCCGAGGACCTCTGCATCATGGCAGATGGTTCACAGATGGCCCCAGCCCTGGGTTCACTCTATGCACATGTCACCTTTGGCAACAGGTCGTGTCAGGCCCGGATTGACGTGCATAATGGTGTCCCGACTCCCTTGCTGTCGTACAGACATTGTCAAGAGTTGGCCATCATCTCCCAGGACTTCCCAACACCGATTCTCGAGGTAAATTACGCCAACAGGGTGCATGAAGGGAGCAGCAACTACCCTGCTGCCGCCCTACCCCTACCTCTGGCCAGTGACACCTCTCCTTCGGTAGTTGTCCCTGCTGCATCACGTCCCCACGCCTTGGCTCGCCTTCACGACAGTCACCGTGGAGCTGAGGCCACCAAACGACGTGCACGACAGACTGCGTTCCGGCCTGGCATCGACCCCGACATCTCCAATGCTGTCCAGGTGTGTAAGCCCCGCCACGTATTACAACCCAGCCAGCAGCAGGTACCCTTCATGAGTGACGACAACCCCACCCGCCCCTTTGAGTCTGTGTCGGCCGACTTTTTCTGTGTGTCAGGAAAGTCCTTCCTGGTTATCGTCGACCGTCTCTCTGGTTGGCCGGTTGTCATCAAGGGCGGTAATGACACGACGTCTGCCGCCACCATCAGCAAGTTCCGCCACTACTTCCGTGACGTGGGCGTTCCTGTACGCCTGCGAACCGACGGAGGGCCTCAGTTCACAAGCCGGGACTTTGCTGTGTTCCTTGACCGATGGGGAGTCCGGCATGTGTTGTCATCGCCCCATTACCCGCAGTCCAACGGCCACGCTGAGGCTGCTGTCAAATCCCTGAAGCACCTCATCCTTAAGGTGGCCCCTTCTGGGAACATTGACTGCGAGGCCTTCGACCGGGGTCTTCTTGAACTCCGCAACACACCTAACTACACCGGACGCTCCCCTGCCCAGGTTTTGTATGGACGCCCCCTTCGTTCTTGTGTCCCTGCTCACCCTCAATCCTTCTCCAAGGAGTGGCAGGCCAAGACAGAGGATTGTGACCGCCGAGCCGCCGAACGTGTTCAGGACGTCGTCGCCCGCTACAACGACCACGCCTGTTCTCCCCCAGGTTGAGTGTCGGCACCCAAGTCCGTGTTCAGGACCCGACCTCCCTACGTTGGGACAAAGTAGGCGTAGTCATGGGTCTCGGCAGGTCACGGACTACCAGGTGCGTTACCCAGTGGTCGTGGTGGAGGAACCGCCGTTTTCTCCGCCCCAGCAATAATGCCTTCTGCTGGCCCCGCCACCAGTGTTGAGTCCTATACCCTTCTAGTGATGAAGTCCCTGACGCTCAGAACGGATCCAGAAGAAGGTCCGCTCAAGACTTTGCTATGAGCGTATAGGGGGAGGGAGGTGTATGTATATTATGTATGCTGGATTATGTATTATGTATGTATATTATGTATGTGCTCCATTTATATTTATTCAGCCTAGCTAGCAGCGTGTGGCAATGTTATTACCATACCCCACACGCTTAATTAATGTGCCTGGCGACGTATGGAAGCTGCTAATGTATCACTTGCCATACGTCGTCTATGGTAGTTGACCAGGACCTTAGCTAGGGAGCAGTGCTACCCACCTCTGTGTACATACTCTTATCCAGTAAACCGAACCTACAAAACTATACAGGTGTTTGTGTTCTCTCCTGTATATAGAACTTATTACCCAGAACATCTAACAGGGTGCGGTGTTGATTATATGTAGAAGCCCGTGTGTTTATTGGGCAATTGAAATATATATGGATCCTCGTGTTTCGAAGCCGGATTTGGTAAAACGTTGCTCTGAACACCTAAGCGGCACTGGTGGTCCCCAGTAGAGGTTCACGGCGCCATAAGCTCGTAGAACAGGCTTTGCGTGAAATATAACAGAGTCTAGGACTGCTTTTATTGTCCTGGTGGCCCAGAGGTAGCATTCTCCGGTCACAATTATAAGATCGTGGGTTCATATCCTGTTGTGGTGAGGTGTTGATTATATGTAGAAGTCCGCGTGCTTTATTGGGCTAATGAAATATATATGGATCCTCGTGTTTCCAAGCCGGATTTGGTAAACGTTGTTCTGATCACCTAAGCGGCACGGGTGGTCCCTATTAGTGGTTCACGGTGCCATAAGCTCGTTGAACAGGCTTTGTGTGAAATATAACAGAGTCTAGGACTGCATTTAGTGTCCTGGTGGCCCAGAGGTAGTGTTCCCCGGTCACAATTATAAGATCTTGGGTTCGAATCCTGTTGGGGTGAGGTGTTGATTATATGTAGATGTCCGCGTGCTTTATTGGGCTAATGAAATATATATGGATCCTCGTGTTTCCAATCCGCATTTGGTAAAACGTTGCTCTTATCACCTGAGCGGCACGGGTGGTCCCCATTAGAGGTTCACGGCACCATAAGCTCATTGAACATGAGGCTTTGTGTGAAATATAACAGAGTCTAGGACTGCTTTTAGTGTCCTTGTGGCCCAGAGGTAGCGTTCTCCGGTCACAATTATAAGATCGTGGGTTCGAATCCTGGTGGGGTGAGGTGTTGATTATATGTAGAAGTGTGCGTGCTTTATTGGGCTAATGAAATAGATATGGATCCTCGTGTTTCGAAGCCGGATTTGGTTAAACGTTGCTCTGATCACCTAAGCGGCAGGGGTGGCCCCCATTAGAGGTTCACGGCGCCATAAGTTCGTTCAACAGGCTTTGTGTGAAATATAACAGTGTCTTGGACTGCTTATAGTGTCCTGGTGGCCCAGACTGGTAGTGTTCCCCGGTCACAATTATAAGATCGTGGGTTCAAATCCTGGTGGGGTGAGGTGTTGATTATATTTAGAAGTGTGCGTTCTTTATTGGGTTAATGAAATAGATATGGATCCTCGTGTTTCGAAGCCGGATTTGGTTAAACGTTGCTCTAATCACCTAAGCGGCATGGGTGGTCCCCATTAGAGGTTCACGGCGCCATAAGCTCATTCAACAGGCTTTGTGTGAAATATAACAGAGTCTAGGACTGCTTTTATTGTCCTGGTGATCCACAGGTAGCATTCCCTGGTCACAATTATCAGATTTTGGGTTTGAATCCTGGTGGGGTGAGGTGTTGATTATATGTAGACGTCCGCGTGCTTTATTGGGCTAATTAAATATATATTAGGGTGTGTCATACGGAGGCGAATTTTTTTTTTGAGTTTGAAAAATCGGCCCATGGTATTAATGATGTAGTTCTATGTGCAGAATCATGTGATATCTTAAGATTTGAAAAGTTTTCATTTTTCTAGGTAAATTTTAACTTGAAATCTTATGAAAATTCAGTATTCCCACCCTTTTACCAACACCACTAAATATCTTATTTAAAGTAAAGTAAATGAATCAGGTTAATTTATTAGGATGAAAATGATCCAGAATAGTGAAACGAATGATCTTGACACATTTATTAAATTTAATATTCCTTTAGAAAACAAAATCATCAAATACAAAACCGGTTTTACTACTACGACCCGGTGTTGCTGCACACCATAGAGAACATGTCTTTCTTGCTTCTGTTTCTACTCATCACCTCCCTGCTGACCACCTGAGCTCGGATGTAGCCTTCCCTCCTCTCCTGGCTGTACACGACTGCTGGCCTCGCTCACTTGCTGTACACAACGCTCTATACTCTGGGTGTGCGAGGGCCAGGCAGGGACATGCATGGGGTTGTCCAGAAAAGCTCTGACTTGAACATTGGTGAGGCTGCAGGTAAGAGGGGGCTCACTGCCAGCCTGGATGTTATCCAGATCTATGAGATCAGTGAGGGTCTTGGCACCTAGATTGACTTCAGGAGTCTTCCTGACCGTGAAGGAATCGTCACCAACTGATTCGTCATGCCCAGATCCTCTCATAAGTCTCATATCCAAGATCTTTTTGACTGCCACTCTTCTCTCCTCCTCATCCTTACTGCAGAGCATTGTCTGCAGAACTGCCTCGGGATGAGCATACCAGGAAGATCTCCTCACAGTCTGCTCCACAATCTGAACAACCTTCCTTGGCTGACTCCTCAGGAGCTCAAGCTGGAAGAGAACATGCCTCGGACCTTCGGAGAACGATGACTTGACCTTGGTGTTGAACCAATTTGGCAAGTAGACACTCACGATGAATTGGACAATAAGTCTCAGGTTGTGAAGCTGGTTCCCTTTCAGTTTATGATGAGCGACCCAAATTCTGCAGAACCTGAGAGCCGTTGTGAGCCACCTAGAATGTGAGACTGGACCTATCTGCAGGTAAGCAAGTCTATCAGGCATGACCCAAGTTTTGATGGCACTGCAAATCATGTAACTATAGTACTGGTCAGTACTCAGGTCGTCAATGACAGTATGTGCAAGCTCAACGAAAGTGGAGGCCAACTGTGATTTTTTCAAGCTCGATTTATTTCTAACTCAGTGGCAGAGTCCAGCATCTTGCCAAGAGGACCAGACCATCTGTTGTTTAGAGTCTTGCCATCCAGCTCCTGGATCAGATGTCTGAGTGGCAACTCGTTGGTGTGGAGGTCACAAACAATCCAGACCAGCTTCCTCCCAATCTTCCGCTCTATCCACTGTATGACCCCCTCTTGCCACCCTGTGTTCGTGTTGGTGCTGTCCCCTCCAATGGCCTGCAGGGTCTGGTCTACGTTCCTCTCTGAGCCAGTTCACAATGTTATCTGCCACTATCTCAGCTGGTTTCCTGATGTCATCTTTCTCTTGAGTGAAATACTTCCCTCCTGGTTCACTGCAGCAGGAGTAGTGTTCCTCCTTCACCATGGCAGGGAACAACTTGTCAGAATCTCCAACTTTCATGAACACTTTAGTGTCATCCCTTCTCCCATCAAAGAACAAGCAATTGATTCCATTTTCTCTTATCCCCTTATCAAACTCCTCTTCTAGGTTACTGACAAGTTTCTCCTGAGCTCTCCTTACTTTGTTATGATCTATCACCAGGTGAACATCATCAGGTGTTATCAAACCAGCGTTAATCCAGGCAGCTGTTGCTATCTCTGCAGTTTCTCTGAGACCAGTGTGGTGTCGCATGCTGGCCAGAGCTATGCTCGGGATATCTTTCCTATTTCGAATCTTATGCCTGGAAGGTTTGGGATCATTATTTTCTGGGTTAGGGACAAAGTCACCATTCTCCTGGTCAGCACTCGGATCAGCCATGGGGAAGTCATTAAACTCTGAATCAGCTTGACTCCAATCATCGGCCTTTTTTACCTCACCCTGGGCCTTCTCAAGTCTCTTTTCCTCGGCAACTCTTCTCCTCTTCTGTCTCTCTGTGGCAGCCTCCTGTCTCTTGGACTCCGGAATATCTTGGCTAGAAATCATGAGAGCCCCTATACTGCCAGTCTTCTCTCTCTGTGCTTTGACAAATGCCAGTTCGATCACAGGAATCTTCAGTTCACGCTTGTAAATACAGGAGATGTGGGCCTCGGATTTACAGTCACGATCGCATCCAAACTCAGGACAGAGAACAATTGGGCACTTGCAAGTAATTATGTCAAATAACTGGTCCAGTTGCTTGGCAAAGCTGTCCTTAACTGCAAGTTTTCCTCTCCCAAGAGAGATATCTCTTGCCTTTTCCCAACTGGCTAGCAATCTCTCACTAATCTTCTTCTGACTTGTTATGACTGGAGGCTTGAACTGAGCGTTAGCCAGAGTGTACTGTGCCAAGACAGCTTTGGTCATATCACTGGCAATGTCTTTGTTTGTGTAAGTTCTTTGGTTCTTTTCACTGATTTGCCTGATTAAAACAACGTATCTCAAAGCATCTCTCAATGTAGGCAACTCCGACTTCAGGAGCTCTCTCCCAGACCCAAGATAGTGACTGAGATGGCTAAATTTTTGGTTCCTCGTCCTGACCCAAGCAGCCATCGCAAATATTATCAATTTATAAATGCATCAGAATCTGAAACAGAAAAAAATATTGTTAGTTGGGTTGTTAAAGAATGAAGTCAGAAAGCAATGTTCACTATTTAATTGTAATGCACAAATGCAGCTGTACGTTAGATTTTCAATAAATTTCACGCTAAAATTTACCTAGCAAAAGGTTGCAAAATATTGAAACTGAAATTATTTTCTGTTTATATACACTAAAATCTACCAAAAAAGGGATGGGCCATTAGTTTTAGCTGATCTTCCCTCGTATGACACACCCTAATATATATGGATCCTTGGGTTTCGAAGCCTGATTTGGTTAAACGTTGCTCTGATCACCTAAGCGGCACGGGTGGTCCCCATTAGAGGTTCACAGTGCCATATGCTCGTTGAACAGGCTTTGTGTGAAATATAACAGAGTCTAGGACTGCTTTTAGTGTTCTGGTGGCCCAGAGGTACCGTTCCCCGGTAACAATTATAAGATCGTGGGCTCGAATCCTGGTGTGGTGAGGTGTTGATTATATGTAGAAGCCCGTGTGGTTTATTAGGCAAACGAAATATATATGGATCCTCGTGTTTCGAAGCCGGATTTGGTAAAACGTTGCTCTGATCACCTAAGTGGCACGGGTGGTCCCCATTAGAGGTTCACGGAGCCCTAAGCTCGTTCACCAGGCTTTGTGTAAAATATAACAGCGTCTAGGACTGCTTTTAGTGTCCTGGTGGCCCAGAGGTAGCGTTCCCCGGTCACAATAATACGATCGTGGGTTCGAATCCTGGTGGGGTGAGGTGTTGATTATATGTAAAAATATGCGTGCTTTATTAGGCTAATAAAATATATATCGATCCTCGTGTTTCGAAGCCGGATTTGGTAAAACGTTGCTCTGAACACCTAAGCGGCACTGGTGGTCCCCAGTAGAGGATCATGGCGCCATAAGCTCGTTGAACAGGCTTTGCGTGAAATGTAACAGAGTCTAGGACTGCTTTTAGTGTCCTGGTGGTCCACAGGTAGCGTTCCCTGGTCACAATTATAAGATTTTGGGTTTGAATCTCGGTGGGGTGAGGTGTTGATTATATGTAGAAGTCCGCGTGCTTTATTGGGCTAATGAAATATATATGGATCCTCGTGTTTCGAAGCCGGATTTGGTAAAACGTTGCTCTGAACACCTAAGCGGCACGGGTGGTCCCCATTAGAGGTTCACGGCGCCATAAGCTCGTTGAACAGGCTTTGTGTGAAATATAACAGAGTCTAGGACTCCTTTTTGTGTCCTGGTGGCCCAGAGGTAGCATTCCCTGGTCACAATTATAAGATTTTGGGTTTGAATCCTGGTGGGGTGAGGTGTTGATTATTTGTAGAAGTCCGCGTGCTTTATTGGGCTAATGAAATATATATGGATCCTCGTGTTTCGAAGCCAGATTTGGTAAAACGTTGCTCTGAACACCTAAGCGGCACTGGTGGTCCCCAGTAGAGGATCATGGCGCCATAAGCTCGTTGAACAGGCTTTGCGTGAAATGTAACAGAGTCTAGGACTGCTTTTAGTGTCCTGGTGGTCTACAGGTAGCATTCCCTGGTCACAATTATAAGATTTTGGGTTTGAATCCTGCTGGGGTGAGGTGTTGATTATATGTAGAAGTCCGTGTGCTTTTTTGGGCTAATGAAATATATATGGATCCTCGTTTTTCGAAACCGGATTTGGTAAAACGTTGCTCTGATCACCTAAGCGGCACGGGTGGTCCCCATTAGAGGTTCACGGCGCCATAAGCTCGTTCAACAGGCTTTGTGTCAAATATAACAGCGTTCTAGGACTGCTTTCTGTGTCCTGGTGGCCCAGAGGTAGCGTTCCCCTGTCACAATTATAAGATCATGGGTTTGAATCCTGGTGGGGTGGGGTGTTGATTATATTTAGAAGTCCGCGTGCTTTATTGGGCTAATGTAATATACATGGCTCCTCGTGTTTCGAAGCCGGATTTGGTAAAACGTTGCTCTGATCACCTAAGCGGCACGGGTGGTCCCCATTAGAGGTTCACACAGTCATAAGCTCGTTGAACAGAAATTGTGTGAAATATAGCAGAGTCAAGGACTGCTTTTATTGTCCTGGTAGCCCAGAGGCAGCCTTCCCCGGTTACAATTATACGATTGTGGGTTCGAATCCTGGTGGGGTGAGGTGTTGATTATATGTAGAAGTCCGTGTGCTTTATTGGGCTAATGAAATATATATGGATCCTCGTGTTTCGAAGCCGGATTTGGTAAAACGTTGCTCTAAACACCTAAGCGGCACTGGTGGTCCCCAGTAGAGGATCATGGCGCCATAAGCTCGTTGAACTGGCTTTGCGTGAAATGTAACAGAGTCTAGGACTGCTTTTAGTGTCCTGGTGGTCCACAGGTAGCGTTCCCTGGTCACAATTATAAGATTTTGGGTTTGAATCCTGGTGGGGTGAGGTGTTGATTATATGTAGACGTCCGCGTGCTTTATTGGGCTAATGAAATTTATATGGATCCTCGTGTTTCGAAGCCGGAATTGGTTAAACGTTGCTCTGATCACCTAAGCGACAGGGGTGGCCCCCATTTTAGCTTCACGGCGCCATAAGCTCATTCAACAGGCTTTGTGTGAAATATAACAGAGTCTAGGACTGCTTTTATTGTCCTGGTGGCCCAGAGTTAGCATTCTCCGGTCACAATTATAAGATCGTGGGTTCATATCCTGGTGGGGTGAGGTGTTGATTATATGTAGAAGTCCGCATGCTTTATTGGGCTAAAGAAATATATATGGATCCTCGTGTTTCGTAGCCGGATTTGGTAAAACGTTCCTCAGGTCACCAAGCGGCACGTGTGGTACCTATTAAAGGTTCACGGCGCCATAAGGTCGTTGAACAGGCTTTGTGTGAAATATAACAGAGTCTAGGACTGCTTTTAGTGTCCTGGTGGGCCAGAGGTAGCATTCCCTTGTCACAATTATAAGATTTTGGGTTTGAATCCTGGTGGGGTGAGGTGTTGATTATATGTAGAAGTCCGGGTGGTGTATTGGGCTAATGAAATATATATGGATCCTCCTGTTTCGAAGCCGGATTTGGTAAAACGTTGCTCTGATCACCTAAGCGGCACGGGTGGTCCCCATTAGAGGTTCACACCGCCATAAGCTCGTTGAACAGGCTTTGTGTGAAATATAACAGCGTCTAGGACTGCTTTTAGTGTCCTGGTGGCCCAGAGGTAGCGTTCCCCGGTCACAATTATAAGATCGTGGGTTCGAATCCTGGTGGGGTGAGGTGTTGATTATATGTAGAAGTCTGCGTGCCTTATTATGCTGATGAAATATATATCGATCCTCGTATTTCGAAGCCTGATTTGGTAAAACGTTGCTCTGATCACTTAAGCGGCACGGGTGGTCCTAATTAGAGGTTCACAGCGTCATAAGCTCGTTCAACAGGCTTTGTGTGAAATATAACAGAGTCTATTACTGCTTTTAGTGTCCTGGTGGCCCAGAGGTAGCGTTCCCCGGTCACAATTATAAGATCGTGGGTTCGAATCCTGGTGGGGTGAGGTGTTGATTATATGAAGTAGTGGGCGTGCTTTATTGGGCAATTGAAATATATATGGATTCTCGTCTTTCGAAGCCGGATTTGGTAAAACGTTGCTCTGATCACCTAAGCGGCAGGGGTGGCCCCCATTAGAGGTTCACGGCGCCATAAGCTTGTTCAACAGACTTTGTGTGAAATATAAAAGTTTCTAGGACTGCTTGTAGTGTCCTGGTAGCCCAGAGGTAGCGTTCCCCGGTCACAATTATAAGATCGTGGTTTCGAATCCTGGTGGGGTGAGGTGTTGATTATATGTAGAAATCTACGTGCTTTATTAGGCTAATGAAATAGATATGGATCCTCGTGTTTCGAAGCCGGATTTGGTAAAACGTTACTCTGAACACCTAAGCGGCACTGGTGGTCCCCATTAGAGGTTCACGGCGCCTTAAGCTCGTTGAACAGGCTTTGTTTGAAATATAACAGAGTCTAGGATTGCTTTTAGTGTCCTGGTGGCCCAGAGGTAGCGTTCCCCGGTAACAATTATAAGATCGTGGGTTCGAATCCTGGTGGGGTGAGGTGTTGAATATATGTAGAAGTGTGCGTGCTTTATTGCGCTAATGAAATAGATATGGATCCTCGTGTTTCGAAGCCGGATTTGGTAAAACGTTGCTCTGATCACTTAAGCGGCACGGGTGGTCCTAATTAGAGGTTCACAGCGTCATAAGCTCGTTCAACAGGCTTTGTGTGAAATATAACAGAGTCTATTACTGCTTTTAGTGTCCTGGTGGCCCAGAGGTAGCGTTCCCCGGTCACAATTATAAGATCGTGGGTTCGAATCCTGGCGGGGTGAGGTGTTGATTATATGAAGTAGTGTGCGTGCTTTATTGGGTTAATGAAATATATATGGATTCTTGTCTTTCGAAGCAGGATTTGGTAAATCGTTGCTCTGATCACCTAAGCGGCAGGGGTGGCCCCCATTAGAGGTTCACGGCGCCATAAGCTCGTTCAAGAGGCTTTGTGTGAAATATAGCAGTGTCTAGGACTGCTTTTAGTGTCCTGGTAGGCCAGAGGTAGCGTTCCCCGGTCACAATTATAAGATCGTGGATTCGAATCCTGGTGGGGTGAGGTGTTGATTACATGTAGAAATCTGCATGCTTTATTATGCTAATGAAATAGATATGGATCCTCATGTTTCGAAGCCGGATTTGGTAAAACGTTACTCTGAACACCTAAGCGGCACTGGTGGTCCCCATTAGAGGTTCACGGCGCCATAAGCTCGTTGAACAGGCTTTATGTGAAATATAACAGAGTCTAGGACTGCTTTTAGTGTCCTGGTGGCCCAGAGGTAGCGTTCCCCTGTCACAATTATAAGATCGTGGGTTCGAATCCTGGTGGGGTGAGGTGTTGATTATATGTAGAAATCCGCGTGCTTTATTAGGCTAATGAAATAGATATGGATCCTCGTGTTTCGAAGCCTGATTTGGTAAAACGTTACTCTGAACACCTAACCGGCACTGGTGGTCCCCATTAGAGGTTCCCGGCGCCATAAGCTCGTTGAACAGGCTTTGTGTGAAATATAACAGAGTCTAGGACTGCTTTTAGTGTCCTGGTGGCCCAGAGGTAGCGTTCCCCGGTCACAATTATAAGATCGTGGGTTCGAATCCTGGTGGGGTGAGGTGTTGATTATAGGTAGAAGTGTGCGTGCTTTATTGGGTTAATGAAATAGATATGAATCCTCGTGTTTCGAAGCCGGATTTGGTAAAACGTTGCTCTGATCACCTAAGCGGCACGGGTGTTCCCCATTAGAGGTTCACGGCGCCATAAGCTCGTTCAACAGGCTTTGTGTGAAATATAACAGAGTCTATGAGTGCTTTTATTGTCCTGGTGGTCCACATGCAGCATTCCCTAGTCACAATTATCAGTTTTTGGGTTTGAATCCTGGTGGGGTGAGGTGTTGATTATATGTAGAAATATGCGTGCTTTATTGGGCTAATGAAATATATATCGATCCTCGTCTTTCGAAGCCGGATTTGGTAAAACGTTGCTCTGATCACCTAAGCGGCACGGCTTGTCCCCATTAGAGGTTCACGGCACCATAAGCTCATTGAACAGGCTTTGTGTGAAATATAACAGTCTAGGACAGATTTTACTGTCCTGGTGGCCCAGAGGTAGCGTTCTCCAGTCACAATTATAAGATCGTGGGTTTCAATCCTGGTGGGGTGAGGTGTTGATTATATGTAGAAGTGTGCGTGCTTTATTGGGCTAATGAAATAGATATGGATCCTCGTGTTTCGAAGCCGGATTTGGTAAAACGTTACTCTGAACACCTAAGCGGCACTGGTGGTCCCCATTACAGGTTCACGGCGCCATAAGCTCGTTGAACAGGCTTTGTGTGAAATATAACAGAGTCTAGGACTGCTTTTAGTGTCCTGGTGGCCCAGAGGTAGCGTTCCCCGGTCACAATTATAAGATCGTGGGTTCGAATCCTGGTGGGGTGAGGTGTTGATTATATGTAGAAGTGTGCGTGCTTTATTGGGTTAATGAAATAGATATGAATCCTCGTGTTTCGAAGCCGGATTTGGTAAAACGTTGCTCTGATCACCTAAGCGGCACGGGTGGTCCCCATTAGAGGTTCACGGCACCATAAGCTCATTGAACATGCTTTGTGTGAAATATAGCAGTCTAGGACTGCTTTTACTGTCCTGGTGGCCCAGAGGTAGCATTCACCAGTCACAATTATAAGATCGTGGGCTTGAATCCTGGTGGGGTGAGGTGTTGATTATATGTAGAAATATGCGTGCTTTATTGGGCTAATGAAATATATATCGATCCTCGTGTTTCGAAGCCGGATTTGGTAAAACGTTGCTCTGATCACCTAAGCGGCACGGCTTGTCCCCATTAGAGGTTCACGGCACCATAAGCTCATTGAACAGGCTTTGTGTGAAATATAACAGTCTAGGACTGATTTTACTGTCCTGGTGGCCCAGAGGTAGCGTTCTCCAGTCACAATTATAAGATCGTGGGTTTCAATCCTGGTGGGGTGAGGTGTTGATTATATGTAGAAGTGTGCGTGCTTTATTAGGCTAATGAAATAGATATGGATCCTCGTGTTTCGAAGCCGGATTTTGGTAAACGTTACTCTGAACACCTAAGCGCACTGGTGGTCCCCATTAAGGTTCACGGCGCCATAAGCCGTTGAACAGGCTTTGTGTGAAATATAACAGAGTCTAGGACTGCTTTTAGTGTCCTGGTGGCCCAGAGGTAGCGTTCCCCGGTCACAATTATAAGATCGTGGGTTCGAATCCTGGTGGGGTGAGGTGTTGATTATATGTAGAAGTGTGCGTGCTTTATTGGGTTAATGAAATAGATATGAATCCTCGTGTTTCGAAGCCGGATTTGGTAAAACGTTGCTCTGATCACCTAAGCGGCACGGGTTGTCCCCATTAGAGGTTCACGGCACCATAAGCTCATTGAACAGGCTTTGTGTGAAATATAGCAGTCTAGGACTGCTTTTACTGTCCTGGTGGCCCAGAGGTAGCATTCACCAGTCACAATTATAAGATCGTGGGCATGAATCCTGGTGGGGTGAGGTGTTGATTATATGTAGAAGTGTGCGTGCTTTATTGGGCTAATGAAATAGATATGGATCCTCGTGTTTCGAAGCCGGATTTGGTAAAACGTTACTCTGAACACCTAAGCAGCACTGGTGGTCCCCATTACAGGTTCACACCGCCATAAGCTCGTTGAACAGGCTTTGTGTGAAATATAACAGAGTCTAGGACTGCTTTTATTGTCCTGGTGGCGCACAGGTAGCATTCCCTGGTCACAATTATCAGATTTTGGGTTCGAATCCTGGTGGGGTGAGGTGTTGATTTTATGTAGAAGTCCGCATGCTTTATTGGGCTAAAGAAATATATATATATCCTCGTGTTTCGTAGCCGGATTTGGTTTAACGTTCCTCTGGTCACCAAGCGGCACGTGTGGTACCTATTAAAGGTTCACAGCGTCATAAGCTCGTTCAACAGGCTTTGTGTGAAATATAACAGAGTTTATTACTGCTTTTAGTGGCCTGGTGGCCCAGAGGTAGCGTTCCCCGGTCACAATTATAAGATCGTGGGTTCGAATCCTGGCAGGGTGAGGTGTTGATTATATGAAGTAGTGTGCGTGCTTTATTGGGTTAATGAAATATATATGGATTCTTGTCTTTCGAAGCAGGATTTGGTATATCGTTGCTCTGATCACCTAAGCGGCAGGGGTGGCCCCCATTAGAGGTTCACGGCGCCATAAGCTCGTTCAAGAGGCTTTGTGTGAAATATAGCAGTGTCTAGGACTGCTTTTAGTGTCCTGGTAGCCCAGAGGTAGCGTTCCCCGGTCACAATTATAAGATCGTGGATTCGAATCCTGGTGGGGTGAGGTGTTGATTACATGTAGAAATCTGCATGCTTTATTATGCTAATGAAATAGATATGGATCCTCATGTTTCGAAGCCGGATTTGGTAAAACGTTACTCTGAACACCTAAGCGGCACTGGTGGTCCCCATTAGAGGTTCACGGCGCCATAAGCTCGTTGAACAGGCTTTATGTGAAATATAACAGAGTCTAGGACTGCTTTTAGTGTCCTGGTGGCCCAGAGGTAGCGTTCCCCTGTCACAATTATAAGATCGTGGGTTCGAATCCTGGTGGGGTGAGGTGTTGATTATATGTAGAAGTGTGCGTGCTTTATTGGGCTAATGAAATAGATATGGATCCTCATGTTTCGAAGCTGGATTTGGTAAAACGTTACTCTGAACATCTAAACGTCACGGGTGGTCCCCATTACAGGTTCACGGCGCCATAAGCTCGTTGAACAGGCTTTGTGTGAAATATAACAGAGTCTAGGACTGCTTTTAGTGTCCTGGTGGTCCACAGGTAGCATTCCCTGGTCACAATTATCAGATTTTGGATTTTAATCCTGGTGGGGTGAGGTGTTGATTATATGTAGACGTCCGCGTGCTTTATTGGGCTAATGAAATATATATGGATCCTCGTGTTTCGAAGCCGGATTTGGTTAAACGTTGCTTTGATCACCTAAGCGGCAGGGGTGGCCCCCATTATAGGTTCACGGCGCCATAAGCTCATTCAACAGGCTTTCTGTGAAGTATAACAGAGTCTAGGACTGCTTTTATTGTCCTGGTGGCCCAGAGGTAGCATTCTCCGGTCACAATTATAAGATCGTGGGTTCGAATCCTGGTGGGGTGATGTGTTGATTATATGTAGAAGTCCGCATGCTTTATTGGGCTAAAGAAATATATATGGATCCTCGTGTTTCGTAGCCGGATTTGGTAAAACGTTCCTCAGGTCACCCAGCGGCACGTGTGGTACCTATTAAAGGTTCATGGCGCCATAAGCTCGTTGAACAGGCTTTGTGTGAAATATAACAGAGTCTAGGACTGCTTTTAGTGTCCTGGTGGCCCAGAGGTAGCGTTCCCCGGTCACAATTATAAGATCGTGGGTTCGAATCCTGGTGGGGTGCGGTGTTGAATATATGTAGAAGTGTGCGTGCTGTATTGGGCTAATGAAATAGATATGGATCCTCGTGTTTCGAAGCCGGATTTGGTAAGACGTTACTCTGAAAACCTAAGCGGCACTGGTGGTCTCCATTACAGGTTCACGGCGCCATAAGCTCGTTGAACAGGCTTTGTGTGAAATATAACAGAGTCTAAGACTGCTTTTAGTGTCCTTGTGGTCCACAGGTAGCATTCCCTGGTGACAATTATCAGATCTTGGGTTCGAATCCTGGTGGGGTGAGGTGTTGATTATATGTAGACGTCCGCGTGCTTTATTGGGCTAATGAAATATATATGGATCCTACGTGTTTCGATCAGCATTTGGTAAAACGTTGCTCTAATCACCTTAGCGGCACGGGTGGTCCCCATTAGAGGTTCACAGTGCCATAAGCTCGTTGAACAGGCTTTGTGTGAAATATAACAGCATCTAGGATTGCTTTTAGTGTCCTGGTGGCCCAGAGGTACCATTCCCCGGTCACAATTATAAGATCGTGGGTTCGAATGCTGGTGGGGTGAGGTGTTGATTATATGTAGAAATATGCGTTCTTTATTAGGCTAATGAAATATATATCGATCCTCGTGTTTCGAAGCGGGATTTGGTAAAACGTTGCTCTGATCACCTAAGCGGCACGGGTGGTCCCCATTAGAGGTTCACGGCACCATAAGCTCATTGAAAATGAGGCTTTGTGTGAAATATAACAGAGTCTAGGACTGCTTTTAGTGTCCTGGTGGCTCAGCGGTAGCGTTCCCCGGTCACAATTATAAGATCGTGGGTTCGAATCCTGGTGGGGTGAGGTGTTGATTATATGTAGAAATCTGCGTGCCTTATTAGGCTAATGAAATATATATCGATCCTCGTGTTTCAAAGCCTGATTTGGTAAAACGTTGCTCTGATCACTTAAGCGGCACGGGTGGTCCTAATTAGAGGTTCACAGCGTCATAAGCTCGTTGAACAGGCTTTGTGTGAAATATAACAGTGTTTTGGACTGCTTATAGTGTCCTGGTGGCCCAGACTAGTAGTGTTCCCCAGTCACAATTATAAGATCGTGGGTTCAAATCCTGGTGGGGTGTGGTGTTGATTATATGTAGAAGCCCGTGTGCTTTATTAGGCAAATGAAATATATATGGATCCTCGTGTTTCGAAGCCGGATTTGGTAAAACGTTGCTCTGACCACCTAAGTGGCACGGGTGGCCCCCATTAGAGGTTCACGGAGCCATAAGCTCGTTCAACAGGCTTTGTGAAAAAATATAACAGCGTCTAGGACTGCTTTTAGTGTCCTGGTGGCCCAGAGGTAGCGTTCCCCGGTCACAATTATAAGATCGTGGGCTCTAATCCTGGTGGGGTGAGGTGTTGATTATATGTAGAAATCTGCGTGCCTTATTAGGCTAATGAAATATATATCGATCCTCGTGTTTCAAAGCCTGATTTGGTAAAACGTTGCTCTGATCACTTAAGCAGCACGGGTGGTCCTAATTAGAGGTTCACAGCGTCATAAGCTCGTTCAACAGGCTTTGTGTGAAATATAACAGAGTCTAGGACTGCCTTTAGTGTCCTGGTGGCCCAGAGGTAGCGTTCCCCGGTCACAATTATAAGATCGTGGGTTCGAATCCTGGTGGGGTGAGGTGTTGATTATATGAAGTAGTGTGAGTGCTTTATTGGGCTAATGAAATATATATGGATTCTCGTCTTTCGAAGCCGGATTTGGTAAAACGTTGCTCTGATCACCTAAGCGGCAGGGGTGGCCCCCATTAGAGGTTCACGGCGCCATAAGCTCGTTCAACAGGCTTTGTGAGAAATTTAACAGTTTCTAGGACTGCTTTTAGTGTCCTGGTAGCCCAGAGGTAGCGTTCCCCGGTCACAATTATAAGATCGTGGATTCGAATCCTGGTGGGTTGAGGTGTTGATTATATGTACAAATCTACGTGCTTTATTAGGCTAATGAAATAGATATGGATCCTCGTGTTTCGAAGCCGGATTTGGTAAAACGTTGCTCTGATCACTTAAGCGGCACGGGTGGTCCTAATTAGAGGTTCACAGCGTCATAAGCTCGTTCAACAGGCTTTGTGTGAAATATAACAGAGTCTATTACTGCTTTTAGTGTCCTGGTGGCCCAGAGGTAGCGTTCCCCGGTCACAATTATAAGATCGTGGGTTCGAATCCTGGTGGGGTGAGGTGTTGATTATATGAAGTAGTGTGCGTGCTTTATTGGGCAAATGAAATATATATTGATTCTCGTCTTTCGAAGCCGGATTTGGTAAAACGTTGCTCTGATCACCTACGCGGCAGGGGTGGCCCCCATTAGAGGTTCACGGCGCCATAAGCTTGTTCAACAGGCTTTGTGTGAAATATAACAGTTTCTACGACTGCTTTTAGTGTCCTGGTGGCCCAGAGGTAGCGTTCCCCGGTCACAATTATAAGATCGTGGGTTCGAATCCTGGTGGGGTGAGGTGTTGAATATATGTAGAAGTGTGCCTGCTTTATTGGGCTAATGAAATAGATATGGATCCTCGTGTTTCGAAGCCGGATTTGGTAAAACGTTTTTCTGAAAACCTAAACGGCACTGGTGGTCCCCATTACAGGTTCACGGCGCCATAAGCTCGTTGAACAGGCTTTGTGTGAAATATAACAGAGTCTAAGACTGCTTTTAGTGTCCTGGTGGTCCACAGGTAGCATTCCCTGGTGATAATTATCAGATCTTGGGTTCGAATCCTGGTGGGGTGAGGTGTTGATTATATGTAGACGTCCGCGTGCTTTATTGGGCTAATGAAATATATATGGATCCTCGTGTTTCCAATCAGCATTTGTTAAAACGTTGCTCTGATCACCTGAGCGGCACGGGTGGTCCCCATTACAGGTTCACAGTGCCATAAGCTCGTTGAACACGCTTTGTGTGAAATATAACAGAGTCTAGGACTGCTTTTAGTGTCCTGGTGGCCCAGACTGGTAGCCTTCCCCGGTCACAATTATAAGATCGTGGGTTCGAATCCTGGTGGGGTGAGGTGTTGAATATATGTAGAAGTGTGCGTGCTTTATTGGGCTAATGAAATAGATATGGATCCTCGTGTTTCGAAGCCGGATTTGGTAAAACGTTACTCTGAAAACCTAAGCGGCACTGGTGGTCCCCATTAGAGGTTCACGGCACCATAAGCTCATTGAACAGGTTTTGTGTGAAATATAACAGAGTCTTGGACTGCTTAAAGTGTCCAGGTGGCCCAGACTGGTAGCCTTCCCCGGTCACAATTATAAGATCGTGGGTTCAAATCCTGGTGGGGTGAGGTGTTGATTATATGTAGAAATCTGCGTGCTTTATTAGGCTAATGAAATAGATATGGATCCTCGTGTTTCGAAGCCGGATTTGGTAAAACGTCACTCTGAACACCTGAGCGGCACTGGTGGTCCCCATTAGAGGTTCACGGCGCCATAAGCTCGTTGAACAGGCTTTATGTGAAATATAACAGAGTCTAGGACTGATTTAGTGTCCTGGTGGCCCAGAGGTAGCGTTCATCTGTCACAATTATAAGATCGTGGGTTCGAATCCTGGTGGGGTGAGGTGTTGATTATATGTAGAAGTGTGCGTGCTTTATTGGGCTAATGAAATAGATATGGATCCTCATGTTTCGAAGCTGGATTTGGTAAAACGTTACTCTGAACATCTAAACGTCACGGGTGGTCCCCATTACAGGTTCACGGCGACATAAGCTCGTTGAACAGGCTTTGTGTGAAATATAACAGAGTCTAGGACTGCTTTTAGTGTCCTGGTGGTCCACAGGTAGCATTCCCTAGTCACAACTATCAGATTTTGGATTTTAATCCTGGTGGGGTGAGGTGTTGATTATATGTAGACGTCCGCGTGCTTTATTGGGCTAATGAAATATATATGGATCCTCGTGTTTCGAAGTCGGATTTGGTTAAACGTTGCTCTGATCACCTAAGCGGCAGGGGTGGCCCCCATTATAGGTTCACGGCGCCATAAGCTCATTCAACAGGCTTTCTGTGAAATATAACAGAGTCTAGGACTGCTTTTATTGTCCTGGTGGCCCAGAGGTAGCATTCTCCGGTCACAATTATAAGATCGTGGGTTCGAAACCTGGTGGGGTGATGTGTTGATTATATGTAGAAGTCCGCATGCTTTATTGGGCTAAAGAAATATATATGGATCCTTGTGTTACGTAGCCGGATTTGGTAAAACGTTCCTCAGGTCACCCAGCGGCACGTGTGGTACCTATTAAAGGTTCATGGCGCCATAAGCTCGTTGAACAGGCTTTGTGTGAAATATAACAGAGTCTAGGACTGCTTTTAGTGTCCTGGTGGCCCAGAGGTAGCGTTCCCCGGTCACAATTATAAGATCGTGGGTTCGAATCCTGGTGGGGTGCGGTGTTGAATATATGTAGAAGTGTGCGTGCTTTTTTGGGCTAATGAAATAGATATGGATCCTCGTGTTTCGAAGCCGGATTTGGTAAGACGTTACTCTGAAAACCTAAGCGGCACTGGTGGTCTCCATTACAGGTTCACGGCGCCATAAGCTCGTTGAACAGGCTTTGTGTGAAATATAACAGAGTCTAAGACTGCTTTTAGTGTCCTTGTGGTCCACAGGTAGCATTCCCTGGTGACAATTATCAGATCTTGGGTTCGAATCCTGGTGGGGTGAGGTGTTGATTATATGTAGACGTCCGCGTGCTTTATTGGGCTAATGAAATATATATGGATCCTACGTGTTTCGATCAGCATTTGGTAAAACGTTGCTCTAATCACCTGAGCGGCACGGGTGGTCCCCATTAGAGGTTCACAGTGCCATAAGCTCGTTGAACAGGCTTTGTGTGAAATATAACAGAGTCTAGGATTGCTTTTAGTGTCCTGGTGGCCCAGAGGTACCATTCTCCGGTCACAATTATAAGATCGTGGGTTCGAATGCTGGTGGGGTGAGGTGTTGATTATATGTAGAAATATGCGTGCCTTATTAGGCTAATGAAATATATATCGATCCTCGTGTTTCAAAGCCTGATTTGGTAAAACGTTGCTCTGATCACTTAAGCGGCACGGGTGGTCCTAATTTGAGGTTCACAGCGTCATAAGCTCGTTGAACAGGCTTTGTGTGAAATATAACAGTGTTTTGGACTGCTTATAGTGTCCTGGTGGCCCAGACTAGTAGTGTTCCCCAGTCACAATTATAAGATCTTGGGTTCAAATCGTGGTGGGGTGTGGTGTTGATTATATGTAGAAGCCCGTGTGCTTTATTAGGCAAATGAAATATATATGGATCCTCGTGTTTCGAAGCCGGATTTGGTAAAACGTTGCTCTGACCACCTAAGTGGCACGGGTGGCCCCCATTAGAGGTTCACGGAGCCATAAGCTCGTTCAACAGGCTTTGTGAAAAAATATAACAGCGTCTAGGAATGCTTTTAGTGTCCTGGTGGCCCAGAGGTAGCGTTCCCCGGTCACAATTATAAGATCGTGGGCTCTAATCCTGGTGGGGTGAGGTGTTGATTATATGTAGAAATCTGCGTGCCTTATTAGGCTAATGAAATATATATCGATCCTCGTGTTTCAAAGCCTGATTTGGTAAAACGTTGCTCTGATCACTTAAGCGGCACGGGTGGTCCTAATTAGAGGTTCACAGCGTCATAAGCTCGTTCAACAGGCTTTGTGTGAAATATAACAGAGTCTATGAGTGCTTTTATTGTCCTGGTGGTCCACAGGCAGCATTCCCTAGTCACAATTATCAGTTTTTGGGTTTGAATCCTGGTGGGGTGAGGTGTTGATTATATGTAGAAATATGCGTGCTTTATTGGGCTAATGATGGGGTGCCCGGCCCTCACACCCCGATTCATTTCACTTAAGGGGTGCTCGACCCTCACACCCCGGGTCATGTGAAGGGGTGCCCGGCCCTCACACCCCGATTCGCAGCACTGTAGGGGTGCCCGGCCCTCACACCCCGTTTCATGGCACTGAAAGGGTGCCCGGCCCTCGCACCCCGGTTGATGACACTGAAGGGATGCCCGGTCCTCACACCCGGGTCATGGCACTGAAGGGGTGCACGGCCCTCACACCACGGGTCATGGGGTTGAAGCGGTTCCCGGACCTCACACCTCGGTTCATGGTGCTGGAGGTGTGCCCGGCCCCCACACCCCGGGTCATGTCACTGAAGGGGTGCCGGGCCCTCACATCCCGGGTCATGGCACTGAAGGGGTGCCTGGCCCTCACACCCCGGGTCATGGTGCTGAAGGGGTGCCCGGCTTTCACACCCCGATTCATGGCACTGAAAGGGTGCCCGGGCCTCACACCCCGTTTCATGACACTGAAGGGGTGCCCGGCCCTCACACCCCGGTTCATGGCACTTAAAGGGTGCACAGCCCTCACACCCCGGGTCATGGACCTAAAGGGGTACCCGGCCCTCACACCACGGATTATAGGGTTGAAGCGGTTCCCGGCCCTCACACCCCGAGTCATGGTGCTGGAGGGGTGCCCGGCCCATCACACCCCGGGTCATGGCACTGAAGGGGTGTGCCTGGCCCTCACACCCCGGGTCATGGTGCTGAAGGGGTGCACGGCTTTCACACCCCTATTCTTGGCACTGAAGGGGTGCCCGGCCGTCACACCCCGGGTCATGGTGCCTGAGGGGTGCCCAACCCTCACACCCCGGGTCATGGGGTTGAAGCGGTTCCCGGCCATCACACCCCGGGTTATGGTGCTGAAGGGGTGCCCGACCCTCACACCACGGGTCATGTGAAGGAGTGCTCGGCCCTAACACCCTGTTTCGCAGCACTGTAGAGGTGCCCGGCCCTCACACCCCGTTTCATGGCATTGAAAGGGTGCCCCCCCCTCACACCCCGGTTCATGACACTGAAGGGGTGCCCGGCCCTCATACCCCGGGTCATGGGGTTGAAGCGGTTCCCTGCCTTCACACCCCGGGTTATGGTGCTGATGGGGTGCCCGGCCCTCTCACCCCGATTCTTGGCACTGAAAACGAGCCCGGCCCTAACACCCTGGATCATGGTGCTAAAGGGGTGCCCGGCCCTCACACACCGGGTTATGGCACTGAAGGTGTGCCCGAACCTCACACCCCGGGTCATGGCACTGAAGGTGTGCCCGAACCTCACTCCCCGGGTCATGTCACTGAAGGGGTGCCCAGCTCTCACACTCCCGGTCATGGCACTGAAGGGGTGCCCGGCCCTCACACCCCGGATCATGGCACTGAAGGGGTTGCCCGGCCATCACACACCGGTTCACAGCACTGTAGGGGTGCCCGGCCTTCACACCCCGATTCATGGCACTGAAGGTGTGCCCGACCCTCACACCCCGGGTCATGTGAATGGGTGCCCGGCCCTCACACCCCGGTTCGCAGCACTGTAGCGGTGCCCGGCCTTCACACCCCGTTTCATCGCACTGAATGGGTGCCCGGCCCTCACACCCCGGGTCATGGCACTGAAAGGGTGCAAGGCCGTCACATCCCGGGTCATGGACCTAAAGGGGTGCCCGGCCCTCACACCATGGGTCATGGGGTTGAAGCTGTTCCCGGCCCTCACATCCCGGTTCATGGTGCTGGAGGGGTGCCCGGCCCCGACACCCCGGGTCATGTCACTGAAGGCGTGCCGGGCCCTCACACCCCGGGTCATGGCACTGAAGGGGTGCCTGGCCTTCACACCCCGGGTCATGGTGCTGAAGGGGTGCCTGGCTTTCACACCCCGATTCATGGCACTGAAAGGGTGCCCGGCCCTCACACCCCGTTTCATGGCACTGAAGGGGTGCCCGGCCCTCACACCCCGGTTCATGGCACTTAAAGGGTGCACGGCCCTCACACCCCGGGTCATGGACCTAAAGGGGTGCCCGGCCCTCACACCACGGATTATGGGGTTGAAGCGGTTCCCGGCCCTCACACCCCGAGTCATGGTGCTGGAGGGGTGCCCGGCCCTCACACCCCGGTTCATGGCACTGAAGGGGTGCCTGGCCCTCACACCCCAGGTCATGGTGCTGAAGGGGTGCACGGCTTTCACACCCCGATTCTTGGCACTGAAGGGGTGCCCGGCCCTAACACCCCGGGTCATGGTGCCTGAGGGGTGCCCGACCCTCACACCCAGGGGCATGGGGATGAAGCGGTTCCCGGCCATCACACCCCGGGTCATGGTGCTAATGGGGTGCCCGGCCCTCACACCCCGATTCTTGGCACTGAAGGGGTGCCCGGCCCTCACACCCCGGTTCATGGCACTTAAAGGGTGCACGGCCCTCACACCCCGGGTCATGGACCTAAAGGGTTGCCCGGCCCTCACACCACGGATTATAGGGTTGAAGCGGTTCCCGGCCCTCACACCCCGAGTCATGGTGCTGGAGGGGTGCCCGGCCCTAACACCCCGATTCTTGGCACTGAAGTCGAGCCCGGTCCTAACACTCTGGGTCCTGGTGCTGAAGGGGTGCCCGGCCCTCACACCCCGATTCATTATACTGTAGGGGTGCCCGACCCTCACACCACGGGTCATGTGAAGGAGTGCTCGGCCCTAACACCCTGTTTCGCAGTACTGTATGGGTGCCCGGCCCTCACACCCCGGATCATGGCACTGAAGGGTGCCCGCCCTCACCCCGTTCGCATGACACTGAAGGGGTGCCTCACACCCCGGGTCGGGTTATGGTGTGATGGGGTGCCCGCCCTCACCCCGATTCTTGACACACAGAAAACAGGGCCCTCACCCTGGATCATGGTGCAGAAGGGGTGCCCGGGTCAACCCTCACACCCCGGGTCATGTCCTGAAACACCCCAGGTCATGTTGAAGGGTTCCGGCCTCACACCACGGGTCATGTCACTGAAGGGGTGCCCAGCTCTCACGCTCCCGGTCAGCCCGGCACATGAAGGGTGCCCGACCTCACACTCGGGGTCATGGTAGTGAAGGTGTGCCCGGCCCTGTCATGTGAAGGGGTACCCGGCCCTCACACCCCGTTTCATGTGATGGGGTGCCCGGCCCTCACACCCCGGTTCATACACTGTAGGGGTGCCCAGCCCTCACACCCCAGTTTCATGGCACTGAAGGGGTGCCCGGCCCTCACACCCCGTTTCATGGCACTGAAGGGGGAGCCGGCCCTCACACCCCGGGTCATGGCACTGAAGGGGGTGCCCGGCCTCACCCCGGGTCATGGTGCTGAAGGGGTGCGCGGCCCTCACACCCCGGGTCATGTCACTAAAGGGGTTCCCTTGCTGTCACACCCCGGTTCCTGACACTGAAGGGGTGCCGGGCCCTCACACTCCTGGTCATGGTGATGGAGGGGTGCCCGGCCCTCACACCCCTTGTCGTGTCACTAAAGGGGTGCCCGGCCCTCACACCCAGGGTCATGGACCTAAAGGGGTACCCGGCCCTCACACCCCAGGTCATGGGTTTGAAGCGGTTCCCGGTCCTCACACCACGGGTCATGTCACTAAATGGGTGCCCGGCCCTCACACCCCGGCTCATGTCACTGAAGGGGTGCCCGACCCTCACACCCCGGGTCATGGCACTGAAGCGGTGCCCGGCCGTTACACCCCTGGCCACGGCACTGAAGGTATGCCCGGCCCTCACACTCCTGGTCATAGAGCTAAACAAGTGTAGGGCCTCACACCCCGGGTCATGGCACTGAAAGGGTACCCGGCTCACACACCCCGGGTCATGTCATTGAAGGGGTGCCCGGCCCTCACACCCTGGGTCATGTCACTGAAAGGGTGCCCGGCCCTCACACCCCGGGTCATAGCACTGAAGGGGTGCCCGGCCTTCATACCCCGGGTCATGGTGCTGGAGGGGTGCCCGGCCCTCACACCCCGATTCATGGCACTGAAATCGAGCCCAGCCCTCAAACCCCGGGTCATGGCACTGAAAAGGTTCCCGGCCCTCACACTCCGATTCATAGCTCTGTAGGGGTGCGGCCTCACACCCATTTCATAGCACTAAGGGTGCCACAGCCCTCACAACCCCAGCTCCATAGCACTAGAAGTGCCCGGCTGACGACCCAGTTCATGGCACTGAAGGTGTGCCCAGGCCTCACACCCCGGGTCATGGTGCTGGAGGTGTGCCCAGACCTCACACCCGGGGTCATGTCACTGAAAGGGTGTCCGGCCCTCACACCCCGGGTAATGTCACTGAAGGGGTGCCCAGCTCTCACGCTCCCGGTCATGGCACTGAAGGGGTGCTCGGCCCTCACACCCCGGATCATGGCACTGAAGGTGTGCCCGAACCTCACACCCCGGGTCATGGTACTGAAGGTGTGCACGGCCCTCACACCCCGGGTCATGGTGCTGATGGGTGGCCTGGCCCTTACACCCTGGGTCATGTGAAGGGGTGCCCCGCCCTCTCACCCCGGTTCATACCACTGTAGGGGTGCCCTGCCCCCACACCCCGTTTCATGGCACTTAAGGGGTGCCCGGCCCTCACACCAATGTTTATGAAACTGAATGGGTGCCCGGCTCACACACCCCGGGTCATGTCACTGAAGGGGTGCCAGCCCCCTCCACACCTCAGTCATAGCACTGAAGAGGCAACCCCTCCCACACCCGGGTCTCTTGGCACTGAGGGTGCCCAACCCTCACCCCGGATCCTTAGTGCTGAAGGGGTGCGCAGCCCTCCACCCCAGGTCATGTCACTAAAGGGTTCCCTTGCTGTCACACCCAGTTCCTGACACTGGTGCCAGGCCTCCCACTCCCTGAGGTCATGGTGATGGAGGGGTGCCCGGCCCTCACACCCCTTGTCATGTCACTAAAGGGGTGCCCGGCCCTCACACCCAGGGTCATGGACCTAAAGGGGTACCCGGCCCTCACACCCCAGGTCATGGGGTTGAAGCAGTTCCCGGTCCTCACACCACGGGTCATGTCACTAAAAGGGTGCCCAGCCCTCACACCCCGGCTCATGGCACTGAAGGGGTGCCCGGCCCTGACGCCCCGGTTCATGTCACTGAAGGGGTGCCCGACCCTCACACCCCGGGTCATGGCACTGAAGCGGTGCCCGGCCGTCACACCCTTGGCCACGGCACTGAAGGTATGCCCGGCCCTCTCACTCCTGGTCATAGAGCTAAACAAGTGTAGGGCCTCACACCCCGGGTCATGGCACTGAAAGGGTGCCCGGCTCACACACCCCGGGTCATGTCATTGAAGGGGTGCCCGGCCCTCACACCCCGGGTCATGTCACTGAAAGGGTGCCCGGCCCTCACACCCCGGGTCATAGCACTGACGGGGTGCCCGGCCTTCATACCCCGGGTCATGGTGCTGGAGGGGTGCCCGGCCCTCACACCCCGATTCATGGCACTGAAATCGAGCCCAGCCCTCAAACCCCGGGTCATGGCACTGAAAAGGTTCCCGGCCCTCACACTCCGGTTCATAACTCTGTAGGGGTGCCCGGCCCTCACACCCGTTTCATGGCACTAAAGTGGTGCCCTACCTCACACCCCGGCTCATGGCACTGAAGGGGTGCCCGGCCCTGATGCCCCGGTTCATGGCACTGAAGGGGTGGCCGGTCCTCACACCCCGTTTCATGACACTGAAGGGGTGCCCGGCCCTCACACTCCGGATCATGGTGCTGGAGGGGTGCTCGGCCCTCACACCCAGGGTCATGTCGCTAAGGGGTTGCCCGGCCCTCACACCCCGGGTCATGTCACTAAAGGGGTGCACGGCCCTCACACTCCTGGTCAGAGAGCTAAACGAGTGCAGGGCCTCACACCCCGGGTCCTGGCACTGAAAGGGTGCCCGGCTCACACACCCCGAGTCATGTCATTGAAGGGGTGCCCGGCCTTCATACCCCGGGTCATGGTGCTGGAGGGGTGCCCGGCCCTCACACCCCGATTCATGGCACTGAAATCGAGCCCAGCCCTCATACCCCGGGTCATGGCACTGAAAAGGTGCCAGGCCCTCACACTCCGGTTCATAGCTCTGTAGGGGTGCCCGGCCCTCACACCCGTTTCATGGCACTAAAGAGGTGCCCGGCCCTCACACCCCAGCTCATGGCACTGAAGGGGTACCCGGCCCTGACGCCCCGGTTCATGGCACTGAAGGGGTGGCCGGTCCTCACACCCCGTTTCATGACACTGAAGGGGTGCCCGGCCCTCACACTCCGGGTCATGGTGCTGGATTGGTGCTCGGCCCTCACACCCCGGGTCATGTCGCTAAGGGGTTGCCCGGCCCTCACACCCCGGGTCATGTCACTAAAGGGGTGCACGGCCCTCAAACCCCGGGTCATGGACCTAAAGAGGTGCCCGGACCTCACACCCAGGGTCATGGGGTTGAAGCGGTTCTCGGCCCTTACACCATGGGTCATTGTGCTGATGAGGTGCCCGACACTCACACCCCGAATCATGGCACTGAAATCGTGCCAGGCCCTCACACCACGATTCATGGCACTGAAGCGGTGACCGGCCGTCACACCCCTGGCGATGGCACTGAAGGTATGCCCGGCCCTCACACCCCTGGTCATAGACCTAAGCGGGTGCGCGGCCCTCACACCCCGGGCCATGTGAAGGGGTGCCCGGCCCTCACACCTCGGTTCATAGCTCTGTAGGGGTGCCCGGGCCTCACACCCCGTTTCATGGCACTAAAGGGGTGTCCGGCCCTGACGCCCCAGTTCATGTCACCGAACGGGTGCCCGGCCCTCACACCCCGGGTCATGGCACTGAAGCGGTGACCGGCCGTCACACCCCTGGCGATGGCACTGAAGGTATGCCCGGCCCTCACACCCTTGATCATAGACCTAAGCGGGTGCCCGGCCCTCACACCCCGGGACATGGGGCTGAAGGGGTGCCCGGCCCTCACCACCCGGTTCATGGCACTGAAGGGGTGCCCGGCTCTCACACTCCGGGTCATGGTGCTGGAGGGGTGCCCGGCCCTCACACCCAGGGTCATGTCACTAAAGGGGTGCCCAGCCCTTACATCCCGGGTCATTTCACTGAAGAGGTGCACGGCCCTCACACGCCGGGTCATGGACCTAAAGTGGTGCCCGGCCCTCATACCCTGGTTCATGGGGTTGAAGCGGTTCCTGGCCCTTACACCATGGGTCATGGTGCTGATGAGGTGTCCGACCCTCACACCCCGGTTCACAGCACTGTAGGGGTGCCCGGCCTTCACACCCCGATTCATGGCACTGAAGGGGTGCCCGACCCTCACACCCCGTGTCATGTGAAGGGGTGCCCGGCCTTCACACCCCGGTTCGCAGAAGTTTAGGGGTGCCCGGCCTTCACACCCCGTTTC
>NW_024736699.1:0-1028 GCF_018991925.1 Homarus americanus
TTTTGGGCTGATTTTTTTAAGGTTGAAATTCAGTCTTATAGGCCAAGATATACTGTTCTTAAATTAAACACGATTTTTCATATAGTTAGGCGAATGTTCGGAAGCATCGTGGTCTGGTACACACACACACACACACACACAAGCGCTGTATACGTTGTGTGGATTCACTGGGTGGTTTGGAAGTGTGTATTTCCATTGATAATTTCGTAACTACAGCCTATGGTATTTTTTCTTTGTGTTCATATATAATGACGATAATGCAGAGTATAAAATGCCATATACAATACTTATACATAATGTCATCTATACAGCCGTACTATGACTGTGTGTGTTCGTGGATGTGTTGCCTCGTGATAGTTAGAGTGGGCCCCTATCCAGAAAGGACACTGTTCTAACCTACAGCACCGACCCAGGTGGGCTAGAGATTATGGTTTCCGAGTGTACTGTATGTATGTATGAATGTATGTATGTATGTATGTATGTATGTATGTATGTATGTATGTATGTATGTATGTATGGATGTATGTATGTATCTATGTATGTATGTATGCATGTATGTATGTATGTACTGTATGCGTGTTAGTCAATTTTATATATATCACACAAAAATATATATAATAGTTCTGTAACTCTTAAGTGGCAGGGTTGACATAAGCACTTGTTCTGGGCTTTATTAATTTCTATAATACTTTATACACAGGTACTTAGTTTGGGAGAGAATGTATTGTTAATTCTTTCCAGATAGTCTCTTGAGTGCAATTATATATGACAACACTTAAGTGAGGTTTTCGCCCCTTAGTGAATCTGTTTGTTCAAAATTAAAAGTCCTTGATTCGTTTTCAATGGAAATGGTTCCAAATGCCATGCATCAAAAAAAATAATTATTTTAGTGGAATGTGTACTCGTATTTCCTTATGTGTTAAGGTTGCCTCTAATAAGGGGTAATAATAAATATTCCATTTCATGCTCCTGAAAGAGAGGAGTTAGATGATATTTAGTTTCAGTTATATGCAAAGCGGCAATAAGAT
>NW_024736700.1:0-38995 GCF_018991925.1 Homarus americanus
TGAGCAGGACAGGAGGATGAATGCAAGAGAGAGAAACCAAGCAAAGATAGAATGTAGAAGGGCTGAAAAGGAGTTGCAGAGGCTGGTTGCAAGCGAGGTCAAGTCAAACCCAAAGGCGTTTTACCGCTATGAATAGTCGAAATTATAATCGCGAGTAGGAGTGTCAGACCTGAGTTTGAGGACAGACGGTTCGACAATCGACACAGCACTGACCCACATTGTGTTCACAGAAGAGGGTGCATCGTAGAGTGCTAAGAGAGTTGAGCAACGAGTTTGCGAGCCCTGACGATCCTGTTTTGTAAATGCTTCGATGAACGAATGGTCCCCAGTGAATGGAAAGTGGCCTATCTGAGTCCTATCTTCAAGAAGGGTGATCTTCACTCCACGAACAACTATAGACCGGTGAGCCTGCCAGCATAATATGTAAAGTACTTGAGAGTATTATCAGAGATGCCGCGATGGAAAATCTACAACGAAACAACTTTGTAAAGGATTGCCAACACCCATATTCTGGAACGGGGTGGAAATATTGACAATATTTACCTAGATTTTGCAAGGCTTTCGACAGTGTCCCCACGAAAGGCTGAAAATCAAACTGGAAGGGTACGGAATTCGGGGAGTGTCCTAGCGTGGGTAGAATGTCATGGTCACGTTGACTGCTGATCTATTTAACTAATGATTCTTATTAAACTCCACGCCCGCAAAACATGAGTGAGTTAGCGACTCTGAGAAGACGTGTTTTCCCATAGACGCTACCCTTGTGTCTCCCAGAATCCCGCCTTTGTGAAGACAGTTATCAATGCGTTGTTATTCCACTTTCTCCTGGGAAGCTCAATCAATTAGTCTGTGTAAATCCACTCAAGTAATTCGCTAGACCTTTGTCAACTGAGGGTCATCTTTGAATGAGTAACAGTTAGTTTGTTTGTAATTATTGTCATTGCGTGAGCGATCACTGGCAACTCAGGGGTATATAAACTCAAGACAAGCCAGGAGAGTGCTCTCTGACGCTTCCATGTTTCCCCAGATCCCATTGTGATTCTTGCAACCATTCAACAACGGCGGATGTAGTAAATAACCAACAGGGATCATATACGAAACGATGGCACCGATGCGGCCTGATTAATGTGCCCCCGGCTTCGTTGGGCCAGACCCCAGACCCGCCATGTGTCTGGCTACCCCTAATAACAGCAGTCGTGTGACCCAGTGCTCTCCCTGGGTTGCTCCTGGAAGTGTATGTCCACAGAGGTTGTGACATGTTAGTAATTAGATGGAAATAATTATCCCATGTTGGGTAGTGGACCCTGTATATGCTAGTTTAATTATTAACGTATATGCTGAGTAAAATAATCTACAATGAGTGCCATGTAATGTAACACCAGTAATGTTGTGAGTAAGAGTAAGAATGTAGGTACTGAGTCTGCAATAAGCCCAGGAGTTGAGCCTGGTAGTTATATGATTAATACAATATCTTTCCCCATTGATTGCACATTAATAAATTTGTTCTTAAGTACTTTAGGTGTATTCCTTTCTCCACAGTATTTTACCTTTATTTCCATCCAAGTGACTTGATGCCAGAATTACCATACCCACGCGCCTAGACCCTCGACCATGCTACAAAAGAATGACCATGCTACCAAAAGAATGTCCATACTACCAAAAGAATGTCCATGCTACCAAAAGAATGTCCATGCTACCAAAAGAACAGGTGACGGAACTGAGTAAGAGTAAGACTAAGAGAATTAAGTAAGATGAGGTGATGTGAAATGGGGAACCGCCACCTCACAAGAAGACTTTCTACATGACCACAAACAGTGTGTGTGATGGCACAATCATCATCGCACCTGTCACAAGCAGAAGGTACCACAGGCAGTTATTTTGTTTGTTTCATAAATGACATGCCTCGTTGTACCTCCTCCATTCAAATGTTTGCCAATGACGCCAAGTTATTTCGGGAAAGCAAGAACCAAGCGGACTGTGAAGAGTGGCAGAAGGACCTCTGTGGGCTCCAAGAATGGTCGAAGAAATGGCTGCTGAGATTTAATGTCACGAAGTGTAAGAGGATGCACCTGGGGCGTACCAACGGTTAGGAGGCGTATCAATATGTCCCAACGGGATGAAGAAACTGCACTAGTTGAGACTGAATGTGAGAAGGACCTAGGTGTGTATGTTGACAATGAGCTGAAGTTCTCGGGCCATTGCGAGAAGAAGGTAAATCAGGCAAATAAATTATTGGGTCTTATAAGAAGGTCGTTCAGATATCTAGACAGTCCGTCCCTCGTAACGATCTTCAAGAGTAAAGTGCTTCCCCATCTGGAGTACTGTCACCCCATCTGGTCCTCGAGATATGCCTAGGGACTGTCAGTTGGTTGAAAATGTTCAAAGGAGGGCCACCAGACTGTTGCCTGCCTTTCGGTACCTCAGCTACCCTGAGATTGTAGCGCCTGAACTTGCCTAGCTTATACTACAGACGGGCAAGGGTGACCTACAATGAGGTGAATAAGCATCTCAAGGGGCACTACACCAGTCGAGTGTCCTTACTTGGGCTGGCGAACGCTCGCCCCACAAGGGTCACAGCTCAAGATTGAAGAACCGCAAGTCCAGAAAACTGAGGGCAAACTTTTTCGGAGTGAGAGTTGTGAACAATCTACCAGAAGTGTTGTGACGGCACCAAGTGTGACCTCTTTCAAGACAAGACTTGACCAACACTGGAGCGGGTTCAGGTACATTCAGGAGCCGGTGCATGCCTAGTACTTGCCAACAGTGTGTAACAGAGACGTGACCGATCGCCGAAGCGGCTAACGAGCCGATCAGTGGTGAAGAGGATAAAAGAAGAAAAGACAAACAAGCCAAAGACAGATACAGTAACATTAAAATTATCAGCGTTTTAAGACCTTTACGAGTATATACCAGAGCAAGAGCAAGAAGAAAATGGAAATTGAAAAGCAAAAAGAACAAGGAAGAGCTCCAAATTAAACGACTTAGGTAAAACAGCTCGAAATAACCGAAAGACAAAGTGGCCAGTAATCTCCAAGCCAAAACAACGTTACATCGATCATATAGAATTTACTGTGTGATATTATTGTGTGTGTCTGTATATATATATATATATATATATATATATATATATATATATATATATATATATATATATATATATATATATATATATATAATATATATATATATATATATATATATATATATATATATATATATATATATATATATATATATATATATATATATATATATATATATTTGGTAAACGTTACTCCTGACCCACCGTGATACGGGTAGTCCCGTTAGAGGTTCACAGCGCCATAAGCTCGTTGAACAGGCTTTGTGTGAAATATAACAGAGTCTAGGATTGGTTTTAGTATCCTGGGGTCCAGAGGTAGCGTTCTCAGTTCACAGTTATGGGCTCGTGGGCCGTGGGTTCGGATCCTGGCGGGTTGAGGTGTTGATTGTATGTAGAAGTCTGCGTGCTATTGGGCTAATGAAATATATATATATATATATATATATATATATATATAATAACTGTTTATTGGCTAATGAATATATATATATATATATATATATATATATATATATATATATATATATATATATATATATATATATATATATATATATAATCTTAGTCCCTCCCAGTAGGTCGAGGGTTCGAATCCTGGCTGGTGAGGTCGTTGATTATATGTTCAAAGTCCGCGTGTTATATGGACTAAAAATGAATATATATATATGGTACCTCGTGTTTCATACCAGCTAGATTCGGTAAAATGCTACTGACACACCACACTGAGGGCACGGGCAGTTCCCAATGAGGTTCACGGCGCCATCAGCTCAATGATCAGACTTTGTCTGAAATATAACAGAGCCTAGGACTGCGTTTAGTGTTGTAGGGGTATCGAGATATTAATGTTGTCTAGCACTCAGGATGGAAGGAAACTCTAATGTGGTTTTCTTGTATAATATATAAGTTATATGATAGACAGTCTGGTGCTGGAGATGCCGTGTGGTGGGGAGCTGCTCAGTAGAAGACGTTCGGTGAGTAGCGTGTTGAAGGAGGTAGATGTGCAGGAGCTTCGTTAGAAGGTGTTGCCTGTTGCTGGCCTCCTGGTTGAAATAAATGTTAACAGCGTGGAGCTTGCTGGAGGAGGTGTTGCTTGTTCAGGAAGATGGGCAGAATGAGAGTTGGTTGGTGAGGAAGCTCAGAAGGACAGCTGGTGGGTCGCCATGCTCGCTGGCGGGGCGAGGACCGCCAGGCAGGCGAGGAGAAGCGAGGGCTGCCAGGCAGCGGCGGAGAAGAGGTGTTGCTTGTTGTAGAAGAATGGTCAGAATGAATCTCAATGGAGAGACAGAGCTTATATACCAGCAGCCGCTATGAGTCATGTTGGGAAAACCGAAAGTCGCCGGTGACTAGTTCCGTTGCTAAGATACGGTAACATCTGGTTGGTTGCTAGGGAGGATGGTAGCAGCTTGGTGACGCCGCTACGCAGTTGTAGGCAGTTGTGGGGAGATGTCCACTACAGTGTCCTTGTGGGTTGGTCGGTAGTTCCCTAGTCCCACCTAGTAGGTCAAGGGTTCGAATCCTGGCTGGTAAGGTCGTTGATTATATTATATGTCTGACCGTGTTATTCATTACCTTGACGTTCCTGTTCTGACCTTCTTAATGTGTAGCACACATACACATATACATACTGACACACACACATGCAATATCACACAGAAAATTCTCTATGATCACTGATGTATAGCAACGTGAAACAAGCTCAGGGTGATCTGTTTTTTGTGCAGGTGCCTACAGCACACAGGTGATGGTGACGCCCGCGCCTGCACACTATCCCCATCCGTTGATCCTGGCCAATCAAAGGGCTTACGTGCCGCCTTTCTTTCCCATCTTTCTTAAAATAGTCTTTGAACCAAATAAAATGATGTCACTGTGACTTGAGGTCCCACTCCTAGAAAAACCCAGCTAGTATTATTACCGACTATTTTACACTCATTCCTGTCTTTGAGCGCAGCGAGCACCCAACTGGGGATTTGGGGGTGCATTGTTACGCCCCCCACCCCCAGAATGTTTTTGAAATCTGACCAATATCAAGGGCAGCTTGGGGCCATTTAAAGCATGCGCACTTGTTATAAGAAGATATTTTTAAGTCAGTAGTAAATACATTAAGTGATAGAGATTTACAGTACAGCTGAAGTTTGAATCCACCCAGAGCTATAGATGGAGATGGAAAGGATATTTACTGCCATCTAGGATCGTTTCAACTATATAAACGCTTGTTGTTCCCAAGATTCTCTTACTGTTATTGTACTCTCACAACAGACTCAAGCAATTGTGGGTAGTCGTCAGTGTTGGCATTTTGGGGGAAAATTCGCTAAGTCTAGAGGATTGAACTTTCAAAACGCATATGGCTTAGATCTTTTGCGGATAGCGGATTTTCTGGTGCATTTTCACTGGATTTGGCGGAAGTTCTGGCGATTTCGTATACATGATGATATGAGTAATTAAAACCTCATCAGTCCACTTCTGATATTAAAAAAACCGGAAATTTAAAGTAAATAGAATGAGTAATGAGCAACCCATCTCTCTCACATTGACCCGAGGGAATATTTAGGATAGAATTTGAAAAGACTTGCACCAACTCAAAGCTATCAGAAAAGCAGAGTGTGATCTTCGTAATCGCTGTTTATCTTGTGTTACCAGTCTCTGTAATGAGAAAAGACTTCTGCTAACTTCAAAATCTCGAAGAAAATGTCTCAGTTTACAGTAGTGGAATGTCTCAGACTTGTGAAGGACCAACAGAAGAGATAGTTGAACTTTTTGGTACCATCCCCCAAAAAGACCGAATTGACAATCAGTGGCGCAACTTAATTGTTAAATGGTAACGAGACCACGTCAACAGTAAAATTTTGGATTGAGGTAAAAGATTATCAGAGTATCCTTTACGTGACCTCTGTGAATTAACTATCAGTGTACTTCCGCCACTCTAATGCTGAAGTTGAGAGACTATTTAGCCAGCTAAATAGTATTAAATCAAAGCTCAGAAATCGGTTGAATACAAGTTCAGTCTGCGATTATTGCAATAAAAAGTGGACTCAGAAGAGCTGCAAAATGTTGCCCATTCATATGAACTGCCCAAAAAAGTGAAGGAAATAGGTACAATGGTGGCATACAGTTCATTGATATCAAAGGCACCAGAAGCTGGTTCAATCTCTTCCTCTATAGAGACTGAAAGGAAGAAGAGGAAGGCATAATTTTTTCGCTGAACAAAGTGGTGAGTATTTAACATTTGTATATTTACTTAACATTTGCATATTGTTTAGTATACGTGCGTAATATTGTGTTTAGCGGATTTCTAGCGGATTCTATAGGTCAATCTAGCGGATTCTCACCAACCACATCTGGTAACACTGCTGGTCGTCTCGAGTGGCTCAGCTGTTCTCTGTCTTGGTGAAGTGGAAGTGGAGGAAGAAATTGTACGAAAATGGCATCGAAAGCTGCAAAACCTTCTCTATTGAAGAGTGTAGTGGTAAGTGAAAGAGTCGGGTCCTTGGAAGGAGATGAGAGCAGTATGGATGAGGTTAAACTGAGGAAATAGGTTATGAAATGGCCGGTGGTGTAGCAGTCGGTGATGAGGGTCTGGTACACAGCTGAGAGCGACCTCGTTAATTAAATTCCACGATTATTATTAACAAATTGTACTACGTGTTAGAACAGAGGTGCAATGATTTCGATTATAGAGCGTTTGTTACGTGAATAATAGTGTGCCTGTAAAAAAGTGTTTTATCCTGATGAGTCATTAGGGCCGGTTCCTGGGGTTCTTTTATTTTTTCTTATTTGGTTAGATTTGGTAAAAGATATTGGCTACTCCGCCAGTGCTTGGGGATGTTCTTTAGACAAGGAAGAAGTTTTGGTAAATTTGCATTGTCACACCGTTCACTTTTAGCAAGTAATAAATTTTTTTTCGGTCCACTAATTACCTAATGTACCCAAGTACAATGAAGTCAAATAATGGTCATAAAGCTTAAATCGACTGCCAATTACTTCTCGATTGGTATTTGGTGTCATAAAGTCACAAAAAATGGTAAACTTAATTTAATCAGGTAGTTAGGTTAGGTACATGCACTCGATCTAATAACTCAGATTAAATTAAGTTTATTGACTGTGTTTCTAAATACTAATCAGTAATTAGCAGTCAATATTTCATCAGCAGAACCATTATTTGACTTCATTGCGGCTACATTTGGGTTAATTTAGGTAATTAGTCGGACCCATTTTTCTAGTGTATTTGTGTGTGGTAAGACCGAATATGACCTTCATTTTTGGAAATTAGCTGCTTTTTTTTTTAGCGAATTTTTTTTTTTTGACGTTTTCGAAAAAAAAGTGGCTGCGACTAAAATACACAAAAACACTGAAAACCAAAACTAACCTAACCTAACAACTGACTCTCACCATATGATGGAATTACCTATTTCTTACCTTATTGGCCTGGTTCTTGTTCGTCTTTGCAATCTGGGATTCTTACTGCCACATATGTTGGTCTATACGATATTTACATTCCGTCTTGCTCTTAGTACACTTTACTGAGGTTGGAAGAACACCATGCGATTGAAAAATGCTATAATTTCTACGTTTTTTTTTCCAAAAACTGTAATCAGATCCATATACTTTAGCGACATCCATCGCAGACTTCCATGGTGAACTGAACTTGAATTTCAAATATGAGACCCAAAATAAAACTCGATTTTGATTGGGCCAAATATATTCTGAATTGGCAAAATGCTTTTGATTGGCGCGCATGGCGTGTACGAGCTAAAGAAAATAAGGTGTCTGCAATAGGCGGTTGGCCTGTGCATGGCAGCTCCTGTCGAGTTACTACCACTCTCTATCATCCATGAATATATCCAGCCTCCTTTTGAAACTTTCCAGCATTCCTGCACTCACTACAAAGTTGCTAAGCTTGTTCCACTCGTCACCACCCTATTTGTAAACCAGTTCCTTTCTATCTCCTCTAAACCTAAACTTATCCAACAAATCAGTTGTTCAGTCCTATCCTGCTAAAATTATAAGAACTTTATCTATATCACCTTTATTGATTCCTTTCACCCACTTGAATACTTCTATCATATCTCCCTGCACTCTTCGTCTTTCTAGGGAATGTAAGTTTAGTTTCTTTTAACCTATCCTGATATGGAAGGTTTCTAGGTCCCGAATCATTTTCGTCATTCTTCGCTGCACCGACTCTAGTGAATTGATATCCATTCTAATAAGGGCACCAGAACTGAACCGTCGAGGTGCGACTGACTAGCGTAAGATGTAGTTGCAATAAGACCTCTGCACTCTTATTACTTACACTTCTAGATATAAAACCCACTCTGTTTGCCTTATTTGAACAATAACGCCTTTTTCTGGGCCGTGGGTCCGGCTTACAAAGCACCCCGTTCTTTCACAAGTCGACTTCTCCAGGTTGATGTTGTTAAGGCTGTATACATTGACAGTATTTGTTCTTCCAATATTAAGTACACTGCACTTGCTGGTGTTGATTTTCATTGCCATTTTCAGGCGCATGGCGTCATGATTTATAAAGGGGAGCGAAGACACGCAGTGATAGGTGAGAGGCGATAATGGCAGGAAATAATGGAAGAAAATAGAAATTTATTTGGAAAAGCTATCTCCATTATTATACGTTTCTGGCCGTAATGTAATAAATGAAAATTATCTTATAATTAGACGTCTTATTGAATATGATAATAGATTAGTGGTAGGAATGAACTGTGTGTAAATGCAATAATACCTAAACAAATCATGGCTACACTTGTGACTGAGCGAAAGTCATAATCTTGAAAAATTAATATCTGGTTATCCTTAATTTCGATGGAAATATCAGAGAGAAAAAAATGTCTTAGAATTGTGTAAAAAATTGAGATACCCATTTTTATATGGAAATAAAGACCGTGATACTATAAGTTCACATTTCTTAATGTTGCTCATTAATCTGCACACTTCTAAAGTATTACATACAAACTTTGTGCAGTTTGTCCCCAACAGTTAGAGCAATTTCATGGGAGGTGGGAGTGTTATAACCGGTAACCACTCATTTGCGGACGGAAATGAGTCATGTTAATCTGAATCAGACCAAATACCGAGGAAAACAAAATTTATGGTCAAACAGTAGTTGGGTCTGAAACTGCAAATTTACCTAACTTAAGTTTTTTTGGTTAGGTTTGGTTAGCTTGGTAATTGTGAAATGTGAGAATAGCAAACATGGGATTGCACGACTACTGTATATTTATGCATATAAACTTAAAGAATGAATGCTGGACAAATAGTGGAAGTAGAGGTTGTGTCTGGAAAATTCCCACTGCCTTCTTGTTAATTCAGGTATAATGTTCACTAATAGTTTGGTAATTCGAACAGCTCTATTACCAGTTGTTGTTTGATTTTGTAAATTTTTTCCTCAGATGTTTTATCATTATATTGTACTACGGTAAGTATTTTAAGGCAACAACTTTTTACTATAGTTATAAGAATTTTTAGTTATTAGCTTGGTAATTATTCTGACTTCACAGCCGCTAATTTATTTTCACGTAGAAAACGAATTTAAAAATGCTGAAAGTTCATTGTTTTCTGTGGACTCTCATAGTTATGGCAAAGAGTTTATTAAAAAGTTCAAGTTAGGGTAACCTAACCTAACCTAGAATAACCTAACCTACCAGTGGTCGAACTTACTGGTGAGACGGGAGAGCGACTACAAAATCCTCCATTTTAGCTGCTAGTTTTTTTTCTATCTACCATCATATATCACCTGTAGTGGATAAGGTATGAAGGATAAAGAAATTGCCAGGTAAAACAGGATGAAAAACTGATAATAAGAAAATATATATATAGTATATTTTTTATGGGATTAGCCCACCTGGGCACAGGTCACTGACCCACATCAGGGCCTGGGGGCAAAAATGTAATAATAATAATTAGGTAAATTTGCATAAGTGCACCCAACTGTTAGAAAGTTAAAAATATATTTATACTGGTTTTTAGAAAAGGCTTTTCTGATGTGTGTTGTTTTAGACCGATTATGACCTTCATTTCCGTCAGAAATTGGCCGATTTTTTTTTTGGGGGCTTTCGAAAAAAATAATGGCTAAGCAAATACAAAAACACTAGAAAAACATAAACCAAACAAAACCGACTCTCACCATATGATGGCATCACTTATTTCTTACCTTATTGGCCGTCTCTTCTTTGTCTTTGGAATAAAGACCTGTTACGTAATGCCACATATGTTGGTCGTGATATTTACATTCATTATTGCACTAAAGACACTTTACTGGTCGGAGAACACCATGAGATCGAAAAATGCTATAGTTTCTTGGTTTCCCAAAACTCATAATCAGCTCCATATAATTAGTGACACCCATCGCTTACATGGTCGGAAAGGAATTTGGATTTGGAATTAGAGACAAAATAAAAATCGAATTTGATTGGGCCAAAAATACTCTGAATTAAACCATAAATCATTTAATTGGTTGCCCCCCCCAAAAAACGCTTTTGATTGACCGCGTGGCGGTTACTGAAGAATGCATGCGCGTGATGATTTATGAAGGAGACCGCGGTGAGGTGAGCGATAATGGCGTTAGACTAATGGAAGAAAATAGATAAAATTTTGGATACGTTATCCTCGTTATTATACATTTCGCCAATAATGTAATAGAAGAATATAATCTTATAATTGATCTTATTCAAATATGATAATAGATTAGGGGTAGGAATGGGGGGTGTAAAAATGCAGTAATCCAATAATAATAAAAGAACCATAAAGAAATACAAAATGAAAAAAGATAAAAATGAGAAACAATACAGTCAACCCTCACTTCTGCGGTTAATGTAACCCACAGAGTACAGCGGAAAGTGAAAGCAACATCAAAAGTGAATAACATAACATATGGGATTAAATGAAATAGAGACCAGCTGACCCCAAACTCCACTTTTCCAACACAATACCTATGTTCTAGTAAATAACATCTTAATTTTATGATGGTACATGCACACAATTAATACTTAAGAAAATAGAAAATACAGTCGTAGTTAATGTCCATTCAAATAATGGACACGACTCCTCCTCTCTTCTTACACTACACTGCTGGCTCTTCCCTCTGAGAAATTTTGGGGAAAACCAGGTATAGTAATAAATAATACCTCAAACTAAGTTAGGATAATATAATTGACATTGCTGGATTCCTTGTAAGACCAGGAATATTTTGAATATAAATGTCATATATTTTCACAAAAGATAACATATTTACTCAGATTAAACATTTTATCTAAAATTTGTATGTCTAATGCAAAATATATGATGTTTATATTCAAAATGATCCCAAATTGTAAAATTCAGCAATGTAAATTATATTCCGCGAGTAATTTGTATGAATTTTATGAGCTAAAACAAATATCTTCAGTTAATAAAAAAAATATTCTTACGACACTATCTGTCAATCAAAGTACCCCTTGCCTCCCCTCTTCCAACAGCGTGGTCAGTCCCAACCCTCCTCCCACCCCCACCAATCCTCCTTCAAGAGAAAGGTTGGGTGAAAAAATAAATTTTAACATTTGTATTAAATAATACCTCAGATTAAAGTTGAGATAATATAATTGACATTGCTGGATTCTTGTAAGACCAGGAATATTTTGAATATAAACGTCATATATTTTGCACAAAAGATATACTTACTCAGTGAACATTTTATCTAAAAATTTTATGTCTAATAAAATATATGATGTTTATATTCAAATGATCATCAATTGTAAGAATTCCAGCAATGTAAATTATATTCTGGCAGGTAATTTGTATGAATTTTATGAGCTAAAATAAAATCTTCAGTTAATAAAAAAATATTCTTCACACGGTAACAGATGGTGCTGGTCCTCCTCCCTCCCCCACCACGTCCCTACTAGATAAATGTGTTTACCTTTTAGTAATAAATAATAAATCAGACTAAAGTTAGGATAATATAATTGACATTGCTGGATTCTTGTAAGACCAGGAATATTTTGAATATAAATATCATATATTTTGCACAAAAGATAACATATTTACTCAAGAGTAAACATTATATCTAAAATTTGTATGTCTAATGCAAAATCTATGATGTTTATATTCAAAATGATCATCATTGTAAAATTAGCAATGTAAATTATATTCTGGCTGGATAATTTGTATGAATTTTATGAGCTAAATAAAATTATACTTCGTGTAAGGGTACACCACCCGGAATGTGAGCATCCTGGGTTCTTGCAGGAGCGCAGCGTATGGCGGAAGCGCGGAATGTGGACGCGAAAGTGAGGTTGACTGTATGTATGTTGTGTTGTCAATAGTAAGAGGAACAATTGAGACCCAGCAATTGTGTGTAAATGAGGCAGAAAGTCAGATCAGCAACCTGGGATTTGTTCACAATTTTCGTGATGCTATGTGGCAGCAGGTCTACCATTAGACAATATTAAATAATGTCTATACTTGCTTTATGTGACAATTATTTACAATAATACTCTACTGAGTCAGTATGTTTTGCCGTCTAAACTTTTTTTGCATCAGACCCGGTCACTGAGCGTGCTTTGCCATCCACAACAAAATTTAAAATTTCACCATAATGCTTCAACAAAGTTGCTTTCATTGGTACCAGATATCAAAATAAGTAACTTACCAGTATAAGTTAGCAAAACTAGTTTTCATCTATTGATACCTTTATGCTTGCCTCTAAACTTGTCTCTGGTCTTTTACTGCCTTTTATTATTATTTGGTAAATGGGTAATTATTGACGACTGATTCGCACGTAAATTTTAAATAAAATTTAAAAATGCCAGTTTCACAATGTTTTATAGTGGACATTGTCGTAGTTTGTCCAACTGTTAAAATATTTTTTGTTTTTTTTAACCTAGCCTAACCTAACATTACTTACCTTAACATAGAACCTAGTACTGTATAACCTAACATATCCGTGGGCAAACTTACTGTTACTGGGAAGCGGTGAAACGGCATCGAGGCAGTGGTGAATGATTGGAACTTCCTCCTACCAAATTTACTTTCATCATTTTACCACTTTATTTGGCCTACCAATAGGTTCTGATTACCATACAGTGCATACAGACCACTGCAGAACTGTTTCTAGTCCACAACCAACTTGGCACACAATATTGCTGTGAAAATACTTATAAAAACGTTTATAAATAGCAGGACAACAATGGGTTTAATCTTGGTATTTAGCAAAGCTCCTTGTAAACATTAGAACTGAGCCACAATGCTCCAGCTCTTGTTTTACTTAATAATTAATTTCTTGTTCACCGAACAAATTCCTCTCTGGTCGTAAATCATAGGGATTCTCTCAGTCTGGACAGTCTTTATTGGAAGGAAGGATGCTTGTCTTTGAAAAACTGAGGTTGAGATCATCTTTTCCCGAAATTGCAAATGATGTCCCCATATAAGATTGGTTACACCCTTCATGACATGGTGAAAATGAAATTGGCACTGATGGCGTGCAAGGTAACAGAAGGCGGCAGCTTGTTTTGAAATACGCCAATATGAATGGATGTTTATGTAGGGGGTGAGACGTCACCCCCACATTACTGTCAAGAAGACAAAGTAGTGTACCCTTAAGTCGCCTAAATACTTACCAAACGAAATTTGTACTAGAAATGATTATCAGTACTTCACTGATGAAAATATAATGAAAAATAAACATCAAAATGAATATGGTGGTCAGCTGTCGATATTAACGTTAAATATGTTTTATCATTTGAAAGTTGGTTGACTTGGTCGAATTTATTGTATATTTTGAAAGCTTGCTCCATTATGTTTGTCACCGTGAGAAGGATTTCATTATTTAGTGCTTTTAACTTATACAGAACCTCACTTTACGCTGTTAATTCAACCCACGGGGTACCGTATAAAGTGAACAACATAACATATGGGATTAATTGAAATAGAGACCGGCCACCCCCAAACTCCACTTTTTCAGACACAATACCTATGTTGTAGTAAAATAACTTCTTAATTTTATGATGGTATGCACACAATTAATAATTAAGAGAAATATCAATAATATTAGGTTTTTAACACTTACATTAGTAGAAAAGATGGCTGGGCACACGGGATGGGGGGTTGGTTTCGAGGCAGAGGGCAGATTAGTGGCCCTCACCTGTATCACTTGTATCACTATCCACCACAGAGGCTTGCAGGGCCTTTTGTAAACCCTCAAAGTCCATATAAGTCCATATCCTCACTATAATTATCACTATCACTGACTTGGGCCGGCTGTGGTGGGTGGCGGTGAAGAACTCGTAATGTTTTGATGACTGGGCGACCTTTTAGCGCATTGCTCGCCCGGCTACACAACATGGCGGGAGATGGCGGAGGTTTGGATCCAAAATGGTGCGCGGTTTCGCCAGCCGCCTCCCACAGAAGTAAAAGACGACCGTGGAATGTGAGCATTCCGTTTCGCAGGGCATCACAGAACGTGAAACGCTGAATGTGGGACCGCGAAGCTAGGGTTTACTGTATATATTTTTTATCATTTCTTAACTCACTGAAATTTTCTTGAAAGAATTGTGTGCTATTGATATCTTCAATTCCAATCATTATTTTGTATGTTTCTATCAGATTTCTCTTGTCTCTTCAGCTGGTGTAGTCTTGTCAGTAGTGTAGATTTCTTTAATTCAGGAACAATTTTGGTGGCTCTTCTGTATTTTTTCTATAGTATCTTATACTGTAGCTATCTAAGATATGGGACCATGCTTGTAAGCATATTCTAAGTGCAGTATCACAACTTTTATATAGTATAAAGAATGATTTCAGGCAACAGGTAGTTGAAGGAAGATTTAATCGTGACTAACATAGTTAGCTTTTCTTGTTATTTCTGAGTTATGGTCACAAAAATTTTAGATTGCATGTGATTAAAACTCTAGATCCTTTTTTTAGTTTCCAAATTGTTTCAGACATCTTATAATTATGGTTTAATTTATGGCCATAGTACATTTTACATATTTCTTTAATAAATTTTTTCCGTGTTTCTGTCCAGGTTTCGAGTCCTTGTAGGTCCTCCTGTAGTGTTGCAACCTCTCCATCTTATTGTAGATTTTTGTGTTGTCACAAACATTTTGCAAACTGATCAGACATTACTTTTATAAAATAAAACTGGTCCAAGGACTGATCCCTTGTGAAACTTCACTTCTTACCGCTCAGATTTGGCTCCATTTACTGTTATACGTTGTTTTCTGTCAGTTAAGAATCCTTCGACATCTTATTGTATTATCATTATCCACCAATTTTGTTTACTTTGTATAATAACCTATGATGTGGTACACTATCAAGTGCTTTCTTAAATCTAGGTAAATGACATCAAAGGCCCCATTTTTTCTGTCATATTTGTCCCGACCAAGGCAGACATGGGCAACCTTCCATAGTCATGGGTGGCATTTATATCCTACCTAACTGAAAACAGGGACACCAAGTTACGCAGCCTTCCTTGGTGTTGGTGTAGTCGCTCAGGAGCTTGAATTTTTAGCAGAGAATGCAGCTTTACATTACAGATCAATTCTTGGTCCATGGGCTGTATTATAGACGAGTGTTGGGAGGAAGGAAGACCACTTTTACGTTTGGAGTGACGATCTAACAGTAGGGGCGAGTGTCCTGGTGCTGTATTAAGCAGCAACAAAATCTTGTATGGCACATTCTGTTGCTCACAGAATTTCTTCACATCGAACCGAAACAGTCATCAAACCAGGAGAGGGACAGAGGAGAGAACATCCATGCCTTACGTGCAGTCAGCCAGTGGACATTTAGCTTGGTCATGTCCATGCTCTTGTAGGCGTGCGGCTTGCGTGCTGTGTGGATCACCGATAACTTGAGCTTACAGGTACCGGAGGCATTGGTGGTAAACAGGACGGTGATGCGCTCCTTCTGCAACTTCCAGCCCCGACACTTGCTGGCATTCTTCACAACGGTCTTGGAAGGTAGCTTTTTCCAAAAAAGACCAGATTCGTCCATGTTAAACACCTGGTCGTCGGTGTACTGTCCTTCCTCCATAATCTCACTTTAAAACGGAGGAAATTACCTAGCTGCAACACAGTCAGCACTAGCTTTTTCACCACCAATGTTGATACTGGTGATCTTGTTCCTCTTCTTAAACCTCTGTAACCACCCAGAGGAAGCATTAAAGGGTTTGGGCTCTGTTATTCCCATCTTTCGTGACACTGCAGCATACAGTTCACGTGCGTACTCCTTAACTGAGCGTGTGTCCACTGCCATGTTCCGTCGCGCCTGATGCACCAAGTAGCTCACAAGTAATTTTTCCGTCTTGAGAAGCACCTGGTTGTGGAAATACTTGATCATAGAAGCACCTGTAGACTTTGTGATGTTCATGTGCTCCTTTATCTTGGCTGCATCCTCCTTAATTGTCTTGATAGTTGATTTGTTAACACCATGCTGGTGCGCAACATCAACCTGTCTTGTTCCTTTCTCCAACTCTTGTATGATCTTATACTGTATATGATTTCGTAGCTTAAGGAACGTCTTGTCTTTGGCTTAGGGCGGCTGGGTCCAGGTAATGCAAGGTTTCTTTGTGGTGGTGGTCCGGTGGAAGCCATTCTTATGGAACAATGGATACCGATATACACGGTGTAGCCGGGAGGGGTGTAACTGACGCGGGTAGGTCAAGGGGCTTGAACGCTCCCGCGGCGGGGCACGTCATAGTACATTAAACCAATCACAGCTAGCGGGGAGGGAGGTAAGGATGCTTTGCCCAATCACAGTCCACTACGTCATATGACGTCACCGATAACGCAACAAAGACATACACTGCGCAACCTACTCGCGCTGCTTACCCAACATGGCGGGAGGTTTGAATCCAAAAATGGCGCGGCGCGAGATGACCGCCAGCCACTCTCCGCTTAAAAGAGTACACGCACCACATAAAGTGAGCATTCTGGGTCTAATGTGCTTATCCTTTCGATATTGGTCACATATTTATAGCTCTTATGTGAGGAAGTACATACCTACTTTTGAAAAAAACAGTTTTTAAGTGTTTAGAAGTGCACCTGTTATCAAAGTCTTTCTATAATATTGATAAGTCATAAAATATAAACTGATCTAAAGGAGAGATTAATTATGTGAAGATATATTCGGTTTTGTATTATGTATTATTACTGCAAAATAAAGTTGATTGCTTGTTTGATATAGGTTTATAGTAACATATAGAGCTTACTATAACTTCATGTGTGAAGTGTGGTGGAGTGGATGAAGAGGAATACACTAAGGTGGTATGGACATGTGTAGAGGATGCATGAAGATAGGCTGACAAAAAAGTTTATGATAGCAAGAGAAAGGGGAATGTTGGGAGGGGTAGACCAATTGCCACCTGGGAGACAAGAGTTAGAGAGTTTGTTGAAGAGAGAGCAGGAAGGGGAGGAAGAGTGTTTGAGAGAGCATGTGAGGTGTGCAAGGATAAAATGTCCTGGAGACATTTCTGCCATGGCCACCCCCTGTTGGGGAGCTCCTGGGAGGGAACAAGGCGTCGGTGATATTGATTGATTAATTGATCAAAACAGAGGTGCTGGAGCGGTGCTCCGGCAGCACTGCACCCCTGGTTATAATGGAAGCCCCTGCCATTTGTGGTGAATTTGTTACATTTATGGGTGTGGGCAGTTGCCTGGAAGGAAAAGGTCAGCTGAGCTATGACTGGTCAGTAATTTGTTCTTAACTGTTCCATATTTGTAATTTAGTTTTCCATTTTAGAACAGACAACACAAACCAGGCAAACCTATAACTAAATCTTCATAACATATTTTCCTCGCGTGCATTGCTTGATATAAGTGAGATATTACCTCTGCAGTACACCTGTACTACCTTGTTATTTTAATGAATATAAAAGCATCAGAAGGAAACTAGTCTCGCTACAGGACTGTTGAACCAACTAAATAAATACCCTGTACTGTATTTATATTCCATTGGACATACACATATGTGCTGTACATCAGTACAGGGGATCCCTGGGTAATGAACGGGTTCCGTTCCTGAGGACGTTCTTATGTCGAATTTGTAAGTAAATCGGAACACATGCTATGTGCATACTGTACAGTACTTACAGAACAATGTTTAAAATCCCACTATATCATAGCCTAAGTCCTTATATACTGTACATCTAAATTCACTTAATTTAAGAAGAAATGAATAACAAAATACAATAAATGAAAATAAAAAACAATTGATCAGGTTAATAAAACACTATAAATTTTAAGTTTAACCCTGTTCGTATCGGTGGGCGCTTGTAAGTTGGGGACCCCTTGTATGTACTGTACTTTGTTTCCTTTTCTTCTTTGGTAATTTGCATTCCTTGAAAAGGCAACTCAAATGTGTGTTAGGGTGTTTGTAATAACAACAGTATCATGCTTGTTTCTTACTTCTGTGTTGCTGGTTTGATCCCTGGGTCAGATGTGAGAAAGGTGTTATCCAGTGTGACCCTACCAAATGTTGCTCTTTTTTTTTCCATACTATTCCTCTACAGGTACTTGGTCTCCTCTTGGGCACTGGAGATTGGAATAAAGAAAAGACTGGCCACCTGAACAGCTAGTAAGCTGACAAGTGATGGAAAGGATAAATATATTAAGGTGTTGGGCTCATTTAGAATCTTGCCTATGCACTTTATCTACTTTTAACTTAAAATGATTGAACACATTTATCTTCACTGGGAACTTTATGATTTATAGCTTTGTTGAAAGGAAACAGGTGGCTTGTATAAATCTCCTTCGATGTTTGGGAAGATCACCCAAGGGGTAACACGCTTCTCGCGTCAGTCCTGAGCAAGGGATTAAACCCTGGACAAGGCAGCGAGAGGCAAGTTCATTATCACTCTATTGTCTCACTGAAGGAGAAAGTATTAGTTTTTTGTCCATCTGTCCCATATTTTGTTAGAAGTACATCTTAAAAGCAAACTTGTTTGTTGTACAGGGTTTTTGTACAGTAACAGTATATAATTTATTATTTCAACAGAATCGTGGTTTTGCAGCTCAGGCCGCAGCTCAGCAGTCTTCGTATACTTTGCCCCAACATAATTCTAAGGTGACCACCCTTCCATCTGGCACAGTTGTGGCATCATTAGAGAATAATGCCCCAGTTTCACATGTTGCACTCCTCTTCAAGTAAGTTATAGGTAATTTGATATTTACAGTGGCTAAAACAACTATCTGTGCATACTTTGTGGGAAACAATTCGAGACCATGGACGATAGATTTTGGTATATGAGGGCTGCCACTAGTCACACCTTACACTTCAGAGCATATCAACCCCCACCTGCACAGATAGTTGTTTTAGCTACTGTACAGTCCTATTGTTTTAGCTACTGTACAGTCCTCCCTCACTAGTGCATTTACAGGAGCCCATCAGGTTTTGTGCAGTGTGGCTGCGTTGTATTTGGTTATAGGAAACTCGCAATAGTAAACTTACTATGGAAACATGGAAAAAAATAATAAAACAAATAATAAATGTAAAGGTTTGTGGAATGTTTATATGTTCAATAGAAGAATGCATTAAATAAACTGTTATTAGATCGTATCTTTTGCCAAGTGGACGGTGGTATAGCGAGGTGAAGTGACGTAAAGAGAGTGTGGAGTGGGAGGGGAGCAGCACGGAGGGAAGTGGAGGCCGGTGCCACTCTACCTACAGTTGGCATTCATGAATGATGAACTATAAACACTCAATTGGAGCTAAAGTTAATATCTATTATTTTCCTTGTCTGCTATGTTATGCAGATAACATCCATACTGTTCATGTTAGACTTCAGCTGTAGTGTGAACAAGAGGAAGTTGAAAGTTAATTGCAGTGATTCTTTATTCACGTGTGTTTGTTGCTTGCTAGATTAATCTACTATAGTACTATACAAATAGATTAAATAAAACGCGTAATAACAATAAGAGTGCGTGCGATCTGTCTCGGTATCCGAGATGCATGTCACGTCTCTTTGTGTAAGGACGGTGAACTGTAATTGAAAAGTAATTTCTCCGTTAGCTGGAATCCCTCAAACCCGGGACTCTCCGATAGCTGGAATTCAAATTTTCTTGGAATATCATTCCCAAAGCTGTGATTTACCGGAAAATTACGGCTTTGGGAACGATTTTCTGAGGGGCACATTTTCTGGAAAATTGAGATAATTTTCCCAGTGTCCAGAAAATTCCAGGGCTGGGGGATTTTTATTCCGGGTTTGAAAGATGAAAATCAAGGGCATTTTCGGGAAATTCCGAAAGCAATTTTCTGGTACGTACTTGGGAAATTCCTGGGATAGCGGATATTTTTCCGGGTTCGAGAGATAATGTAATGGTCAATTTCTGAAACTATTGAGAATATTTTTCCGTTACCTTGTACCCGAAAATTTCCGGGGACGGGTGATTTTTTTCCGGCTTTGAGAAATGAAATAATGCATCATTCTGGAACTTCCGAGAACATTTTTCCGTTACCCGAAAAATTCTGGGGACGTGGGATTTTTTTCCGGCTTTGAGAGAGTCGTCTTGTTACCCGGAAATCTCTCATTCCCGGAAGTGTTCTGCACCAATTGTTCCGGCTAACGGAGTTATCACTGTATGACTTTTCCTGGCCACAACTAATTCCCTTTCTATAAGCTATATCTATTTCTTAATTTGTAAAGGAATCGGAGCCAAGCGAGAGGTGCGAATTGACTGATCAACGATAACATACTGTAATCAGTGTTTGACACTTGTCATTTGAGAAATTTTCAATCGGTTATTTCGGTTGTCAACTGCCTGAATCTGACAATAGGCCTGTGTGAATAGCACCATTACCTGTTTAAGTTATTGACTGTATTTCATTGAGATGGATGTGTGTTGAATACTGTACTGTACTGGCACAGTATTTGCTTCCATCAGTGTACCGGTAAGTTACAATGTAAGGATATCATTGGTTTCATTTAAGAAATATCATTAGACCTCTTCATAATCTTTCAACATTTCCTTTGATTTACATTTTCATTAATGAAAATCTCTGCTAGGGCTGGATCACGTTATGAGTCTGCAAGCAACCAAGGGGCAGCCCACATGCTGCGTGCGTGTGCTGGTCTGGCAACTAACAACACAACATCCTTCGCAATCACTCGTACTATTCAGCAGGCTGGTGGATCCCTCTCGGCTGAATCTGGGCGAGAACATATACTCTATGGTGTAGATGTGATCCGTGACAACCTGTAAGTTATATTTCATATTTTTTATATAAAGTGTTTGTACTTAACATCCCCCCCCCCTTCCTTATATGTTCATTTAATGTGGAATTTCAGTGTAAGTTCCCCTTATTTGTTCTTATAAAGTAGGATTTCACAGTCAGTCATTTTTTGTTCTAGTCATTCCTTCTCATACTTTGCTCCTCTTCCTGTGCCCCAATTTCTCTCTCTCGTAACTGATGTTTCCCAAAATCTAGCCGACTATCCATTAAATTTTGTATGATTTCTTCTCCATGGAAGTTACACATGCATGATACAATTTTTTGTAGGGTTTCATGTGTAAGCTGACATCATCATACCCTTCTAGAGATGCTGGCCTTGAAATCCTTCGTGAAGTGGGTACTCAGCCAGCCTTTAAACCCTGGGAAATTAAGAGTTGTGTTGGACGCATCAAGAATGAACTTGCTTTACGGGATCCATCCATCATTGCTGTTGAGCTCCTTCACAGTGCTGCCTTCCGCAACACTGGTCTGGGCAACTCCATCTTCCTGCCATCTCATAATGTTGGCAAACTGAACTCAGATATGGTAAGTTTTTTTTGTTTTCTTCTTTTAAAACGGCATTTTTATCACTTTTTGCATCAACTCTTCAATTTTCTATCCTTGAGTGTATTGGTCAGACAAAACTTATCGTTACTTCCTAATTGGGATGCACCAAATTCCGTGGTCAAGTCAACACCCATACTCAATAATGAGAATAAGTACAGTAAAGTCTCGAATAACGACGGTAATGTATCCTCCAATATTGCAGTGTAAGGTGAATCGTCGTATCGTGAATCATTTTCATGTCTTGTGTTGGCTTTTTACCCTCTTTTCCCCAAAAACAATATTCTTTAAATAATGGTTATGAATGCACCTTATACAATACAGTATTACCCGCCTAACGCGGTTTCACTTAACACGTTTTTTCATATGCGGTGCCTCGCCACGAACTTTCACTTAACACGGATTTTTTCCACATATCCACGGTGAGTGTCCGGCTCGAGACACTATTTTTAGATTTGCCCCACCCGCCACCCTGCCTGACTGCCTGTTTTAGCTCATAAAATTCATACAAATTACCCGGCCAGAATATAATTTACATTGCTGGAATTCTTACAATATGATGATCATTTTGAATATAAACATCATAGATTTTGCATTAGACACACAAATTTTAGATATAATGTTTATTCTAAGTAAATATGTTATCTTTTGTGCAAAATATATGACATTTGTATTCAAAATATTCCTGGGCTTACAAGGAATCCAGCAATGTCAATTATATTATCCTAACTTTAGTTTGAGGTATTATTTTTTACTAAAAAGTTAAATATTCTGGTTTTCCCACACATCTGGTAGGGACGGTTAGGGGGGAGGAACCGACCGGACCGACCATCTGTTACCGTGTGAAGAATATTTTTTTTTTTTTTTAATAACTGAAGATATTTGTTTTAGCTCATAAAATTCATACAAATTACCCGGCCAGAATATAATTTACATTGCTGGAATTCTTATAATTTGATGATCATTTTGAATAGAAACATCATAGATTTTGCATTAGACATACAAATTTTAGATAAAATGTTTACTCTGAGTAGATATGTTCTCTTTTGTGCAAAATATGACATTTATATTCAAAATATTCCTGGTCTTACAAGGAATCCAGCAATGTCAATTATATTATCCTAACTTTAATCTGAGGTATTACAGTGACCTCTTAACGAACACCTCGGTTAACGTAATTTCGACAACTAACTGCCTTCCATAAGGATCTTCAATTCGTTTAACGAAAAAATTTTAACGAACTTCTTACGAACCGACCTCAACATGTTTTCGCTTGCACTGACCGGGCAACCAGCTTTAGTATCAGTTCGCCAATACATTAATCGGTTCTAGGGCTTAAATTCCTTACTATTTTTGTAAATATCAAGAAGTTTATACTATTCAATAATTTTAAAAGTTTAATATTCAATTTTTTAGTCATTTTAACAATTATTGAACATAATTGAAGGTAAAGAGACTAGTTTAATGCGCGGCATCCAGCCTCTTAACACAGCAAACAGGCGTCAGTCTCTCTCTGTTTTCACTGGAGGTAACATCTTGCTTGAGACTCTCTTCAACTAAACGCTTTTTTTCTGTGTTTCCAAGCAAATTATTGGTCATTTTGAAAATTATTTTACATATTGACAATATATAGTGCAGTGCAGTGTTACTTTAAAGAAAATATTCTTTATTTACAGCTAGTTTAACTTTGAAAAATACGTGTTGCCATTGTTTGAATCCAGCATGGGGCCTAAGAGATCAAGAAAAGTGATTTCAATCCAAATAAAGCAGGAAATAATAAAAAAACACGAACAAGGTATTAAATCAAATGTGCTATGCAAAGAATATGGCATGTCGGCATCAACTGTGTCGACAATTCTTGCACAAAAAGACAAATTTAAGGAAGTGAACGTGAGAGACAGATCTACAAGAGTGTTTAAAAGTAGATCCCTAATCGTAGAAACTGAGAGGTTACTTATCATCTGGATTAGGGAAAAACAGATGAAAGGTGATTCAGTTTCTGGTGATTTCATTTGTGAAAGAGCCAGGGAGATTTATGAACATTTAAAGACAGATCAACCTGGTTCTTCAGGAACAGAATTTGAAGATTTTCGGGCTAGCAAAGGCTGGTTCGAAAAATTTAAGAAAAGAAGTGACATTTTAAGTGTTGTTAGGCATGGTGAAGCTGCTAGTGCTGATAAAGAAGGGGCAGCAAAGTTTTTAATTGAATTTAATAAACTGATGGAAGAAGAAAATTATCTTCCACAGCAAGTGTTCAATGTTGACGAAACTGGGCTGTTCTGGAAAAAGATGCCCAAAAGAACATTCATCACCAAGGATGAAGCCTCTTTACCTGGGCATAAACCCATGAAAGACCGTCTCACTCTATTGCTTGGTGCCAATGCTTCAGGGGATTTCCGACTGAAGCCTATGCTTGTCTACCACTCTGAAAACCCCAGGGTGTTCAAGCAACAGAAAGTGGTAAGAACAATGCTTGGAGTTTATTGGAAGTCCAACCGTAAGGCATGGGTGACAAGACAGTTCTTTAATGAATGGGCTGTTGATGTGTTTTGCCCCTCTGTCAAGAGCTACCTAACCACCAATAAACTTCCTTTAAAGGCTCTTCTCCTCATGGATAATGCTCCTGGTCATGACCCTGACCTTGCCAGAAATTTGGAGTATAAATTTGACTTTGTGAAAGTGTTGTTTTTGCCTCCAAACACTACATCACTCATACAGCCAATGGACCAGAATGTGATCAGCAACTTCAAGAAGTTGTACATGAAGAAAATGTTTAGGAGGTGTCATCAGGCAACTTCCATTGATCCTGAACTAACACTGAAACAGTTCTGGAAGACACAATTCAACGTCCTGGAGGCTGTAAAATTGATTGTGTCATCATGGCAAGAAGTCTCCAATAGAACCCTCAATTCTTCATGGAAAGCACTGTGGCCATCAGTAGTCCATGATTTTGAGGGATTTGAGGATGACACAGAGTTGGACCAGGAGATTGTGTCCATTGGTCAGTCATTGGGTCTTGAAGTGGAGGAGAAGGATGTGGAAGAGCTTGTGATGTCTCATGAGGAGGAACTTACTCCTAATGACTTGAAGGAACTGGATGAGATGTTACGGGTAGAGGCTGACAGTGGTGAGGAGGAAATTGAAAGTGATGACCATATGTCAGCTAAACAGTTGAAAGATGTGATTTACCACTGGGAGAAGTTCAGGGAACTGGCTTCAAAGCACCCAGAAGTGGAAAAAACTGAACTAACTTTGTGTCATGTTGAGGACTCAGTGGTCTCCTTCTTTAAACATAAGTTAATGGTGAGGAGGACAGATGCCCCACAGACCACAATTGACACTTTCTTCAGTAAAAGGCAGAGGGAACAAGATGCTAGCCCTCAGCCTTCCACTTCAAGAAGGAGAGAGGATGTTCATGGTGGAGAATCTGTCAGTCCAGAGGTTCCTCACATTTTCATGGAAGGTGACTCACCTTCCAAGAAGCAGTAAAATGCTTCTCCTCCACCTCCACTTCCTTCTCTTCTCCCTTCTCCTCCTGCACCTCCCACTTCAAATGCACATCATCACCATCATCCAGGAGCCTTCTACATACACACCTCAAAGTAAGTAAATTTTTCCGCCATTTTTGTTGAAGTTAGGAAATTTTCGGTGAGCTGGAACCAATTACCCAAAAACCCATTGAAACAATGGTTTCGGTTAACGAACGTTTCGGTTAACGAACGACCTTTTGGAACGGATTGAGTTCGTTAACCGAGGGGCCACTGTATTTAATACAAAATGTTAAAATTTAGTTTTTTCACCCACTCTTCTCTTGAAGGGAGGATTGGTGGGGGGTGGGGGGGAGGGTTGGGACTGACCACGCGGTTGGAAGAGGGGGGAGGCAAGGTGGGGTACTTTGATTGACAGATAGTGTCCTGAAGAATATTTTTTTTTTTATTAACTGAAGATATTTGTTTTAGCTCATAAAATTCATACAAATTACCCGGCCAGAATATAATTTACATTGCTGGAATTCTTACAATTTGATGATCATTTTGAATATAAACATCATAGATTTTGCATTAGACACACAAATTTTAGATATAATGTTTATTCTGAGTAAATATGTTATCTTTTGTGCAAAATATATGACATTTATATTCAAAATATTCCTGGTCTTACAAGGAATCCAGCAATGTCAATTGTATTATCCTAACTTTAGTTTGAGGTATTATTTATTAAAATTTAGTGGTTTTCCCCCAAAAATTTCTCAGAGAGGAAGAGCCAGCAGTGTAGTGTGAGAAGAGGGGGAGGGAGTTGAGTCCATTATTTGAATGGACATTAACTTGGCGACTGTATTTCTCTATTTCTCTTAAGTATTAATTGTGTGCATGTACCATCATAAAATTAAGATGTTATTTTTACTACAACATAGTTATGTGTCGTCAAAAAGTGGAGTTTGGGGGTCGGGCCGGTTTCTATTGGAATTATTCCCATATGTTCTGTTGTTCACTTAACGCGGTACCCTCTGGGTTTTATTGACGGCGTTAAGTGGGGTACAACTGTATACATTAATAATAATACGGTCACACAAGAGGAGATGGGACGCCATTGTTTTCGTTAGTAAGACCCTGGTTGGAGCTGTAGTAAAATTAATGTAAAAAAATAATACCCGTATATATATTTTAAATAATGTTATTAATGTTAATAAATGGAACAATAGAAGTAGCTAACCATTAATGGCAAAGAAAAAAAGAGATGGATTGGGAACGCCAACTTATACGTGCGCATTCAAGGAAACAGCGTCTTTTATCTTATCAAGAATATGTATAAAATATTCATTATTGTTTATTACTGAATATGTATTTGATTGAATTAATGTTTATATATGTGAAATGAACAATGCAATTCATTTATAATAGGTAGAATATTAAAACACACAAGAGGATAAGAGACGGCATTGTTGTCAGTGTTTTACACCCATAATGTCAGTTATACAACTGAAACTGAAGAAAATAAGACCTTGGTTGTTGTTGTAGTAAAATTAATGTAAAAGAATATATATGTTTTAATAAATGTTATTTAATGTATAGTAGAAGTAACCACTGATATTAAAGAAGAAAAGTGAGACCGATGCATACGTGCGCTCTCAAGGAAGCATAGTCATTTATCTTAAGAATATGTACAAAAGATTCATCATTGTTTATAACTGAATATGTATTTGATTGAATTAATGTTTATATATGTGAAATGAACAATGCAATTCATTTATAATAGGTAGAATATTAAAACACACACGAGGTGACAAGACGACATTGTTTTCGTGAATGACGATGGTTCTACATAAGAAACTGAAGAAAATAAGACCCTGGTTGTAGCTGTAGTGAACTTAATGTAAAAAAAATAATACATGTATGTATGTTTTAAGTATTGTTATTTAATGTTAATAAATGGAACAATAGAAGTAGCGAGACGATTGGGAACGCCAACACATGAACAGAAAGTGCATACATGTGAAAACATATCGTCATTTCTCTACATAAGAATATGACAGCAACACTTATTTACTGTTCATATATGTTTTAAATAATACTTACGAATGTAAAACAAAAAGTTTACTCGCCATTGGTGGTAAAGTCTAAAAGATAAGGACAGCTAATGATGTGTAAGTTTTTACTCAGATCAGGTTCAACTGTGGCTGAAGCTGTAGCTTTCCATAAAGTTGTTGCTGAAACTGTTCCTGAAGTTGATGTTGAAGCTGCTTGTGATGCTGAATTTGATGGTGCAGCTGAAATTGGTGGTTTAGGCTTTCGAATGATAAAGCTGTTGAAAGAACCTTGCACAGCAGCTTTCTTTTCTCATTATACATCTTTATGTAGAGGTCATTTGTGTGTTTCATGTCCCTGTTAATTTTAATGGATCCACTTCAGAAAATATGTTCATTGCCCCATATAATATCCACAGACCTCTCACCTTCTTCATATTGTTTTAACACATCTATAGTAAAGCCTTCAATAACAACGGTTCGACCAACAACTTTTCATATTTAAGACCCAATTCAATTTACAACCAAAATATAATAAAAATAAAATAAAATTACTTTTTCATATAAATAATAACTAAATCCCAATATGTATTAAAAAAATATAAAAATTACTGTTAAAAAATGAAGAGTGCCTTGCACAAAGAAGCTGCCTGGCTAATGAGTGGTAATGTGCATCGCCAGTAAACAACAGTCGGAGCTTGGCAATCCTTTTGTTGTCACGCTTCTGAACAGGAACAGTTTTTCTCCATTTCCTGTTCACATGCGTGAAAACAAAGGGCCCAGCAGCTGCGATTGTTTATACGTAGTACTGTACTAGTGATGCTGGTGTCACCACTAACAAGCCCTGCAGCCTCCGTACGCAAGGCGTTTTTTTTTTTTTTTTTGCTTTGTTATTAAATATAGAACGGGATTTAGTTATTTATATGAAAATGTAATTTAAAAATATTTTTTTTATTTTGACTTAAATACAAAGAAAATGATGGCATAAATTGAATTGGGTCCTAAATTAACCTGGGTCTTAAATATGAATTGTCGTTAGTAGAACCGTCATAGGAGGCTTTACTGTATCTCCTTCATCAATGCCTCTTATCCAAAATCTCGACAAGTTTATTGTACTTTTTCAAAATCAACAAAGTAGCAATACAAATTTCTTTGAACCTCTAAAGTCCTTTCACTCAAAATGCTCAAACCGAATATAGCTTCTCTCGCTCCTTTTCCCTTTCTAAATCCAGTTTGATCTTCAAATAACTCTTGTCTATTCTAAGTTTTATTCTACTTAATATTATTTTTAATAAACCTTTACAAGCATGACTTATTAAGCTTATTTTTCTGAACTGGGTGTACTCTAAGGCTCCTGCCTTTGTAGGTAATAATACAAATACTGATTGTTTGAAATCACTGGGAAGTTTGAAGTACAGCACAGTACTGTACAGTATATGGAATTACATATTTAATTAAACAAAATGCAATCTCATTTTTGCCCATTTGTTTTAGAAATTCTGCTAGAAGCTGATCAACCCCACAATCTTTATCAATTTTCATTTTGCTCACAGCTGCCTCAACTTCTGTAACCAGAATTGGCATTTCTATCTTTATTTCCTTTTCATTTCTTAACTCTACTCTACCTTTATCAGTGTATAATTCTTCTACGTACTCTGCCCATCTCTCTCCTACTTCTTTTGCCTCAAACAGGATCTTATTCTCTTTACTTTTAATAGTCCCACCCCATTTATTTCCCATTTTTTATCATTTGTTTAATCTTTCTGTACATTTTCTATAATTATGCCTTCTGTCATCATCTCCAATCTCATTGCATTTTCTCCCAAGGTCATCTTTCTTGGCCTGTCTGCATTCCCTTTGAACTTTTTTGTTAATTTTTATGTAAACCTCACTTAATTTTCTCATATTTCTTTATTTATCCGTTTTCTTTAAAATTTCATTTGTCATTCACTCACTTATAGCTTTATTCCTACTATGTCCTATAAGTTTCCCCCAGTGTCCACATCACTTCTTCGTAATTATTTAATTGTCGTTTTGGCCCTAGTTCATAAAAGTCACTCTCTAGCAATACTGAAAATCTGTTTTTGGTCTCAATTTCATATTCTATCCTTGACCCTGTTTTGAGTTCCCCGAAATCCCTTTTGATTTGTCCGTAGCTTTTCTTTTGAATTTTTGAAGTCTTAGCCTCACTAAACTCATTTTTGGGATGTGATCTGCCCCTGGGTTTGAGTTATTGGATTTCTGAATCATTGCTGAATTAAAATGTAATTTATTTGAGTCGCATTTAAGCTTTGAATTACAGTACAGTGAACCCTCACTTTACGCGGTCAATTGAACCCACGGAGGCCCGCGTAAAGCGAACAACATAACATATGGGATTAAATGAAATAGAGACCGGCTGACCCCCAAACTCCACTTTTTCCGACACAATACCTATGTTCTAGTAAAAATAACATCTTAATTTTATGATGGTACATGCACACAATTAATACTTCAGAGAAATACAGTCGCCAAGTTAATGTCCATTCAAATAATGGACACGACTCCCTCCCCCTCTTCTCACACTCCTGGCTTTTCCCTCTCTGAGAAACGTTTGGGGGAAAACCACTAGATTTTAAGGTATAGTAATAAATAATACCTCAAACTAGAGTTAGGATAATATAATTGACATTGCTGGATTCCTTGTAAGACCAGGAATATTTTGAATATAAATGTCATATATTTTGCACAAAAGATAACATATTTACTCAGAGTAAACAAAATACTTAAAGTAGATCTAAAATTTGTGTGTCTAATGCAAAATCTATGATGTTTATATTCAAAATGATCATCAAATTGTAAGAATTCCAGCAATGTAAATTATATTCTGGCCGGGTAATTTGTATGAATTTTATGAGCTAAAACAAATATCTTCATTTAATAAAAAAAAAAATATTCTTCACGACACTATCTGTCAATCAAAATACCCCACCTTGCCTCCCCCCCCCTCTTCCAACCTCGCCAGATGGTCGGTTGGTCCCTCCCTACCAGAGAAATGTGTGGGAGAAACCAGAATATTTACCTTTTTAGTAATAAATAATACCTCAGACTAAAGTTAGGATAATATAATTGACATTACTGGATTCCTTGTAAGACCAGGAATATTTTGAATATAAATGTCATATATTTTGCACAAAAGATAACATACAGGTTGTACCTCTCTAGTCCGGCATTCTGTGGTCCGGAAACTCCCTTGGTCCGGAACGATTTTAGTTTGTCCAATGGGTAGATAGGCAGGTTTTTTTGTTTTTTTTTTGTTTTACTTATCTGAATTATTATTACAGGAGTATTAAATTTATGCCCCTCAGGCCCCATTGTGGGTCAGTGACCTATGCCCGGGTGGGCTAATCCCCTTAAAAAAAAAACAAAGCCGCGGGAAATTAAGGTTTGTTTACATCCGGCAGTTCGGCTGCTCTCTCTCTCTCTCTGTTTGTCTATACAGAGTACAACATTTAACCCTTCAATATATATGAGCAGTAAATAAGTGTTGCTTTCATATTCTTATGTAGAGTAATGACAATATGTTTTCACATGTGCACACTTACATACGCGCAGTCTCACTTTTTTTTACCATTAATGGTTAGCTACTTATATTGTTCCATTTATTAACATTAAATAACATTACAGGTACTTCAAACAACCATATTAATTTTTTTACATTACTTTTACTACAGCTAAAATCAGGGTCTTATTTTCTTCAGTTTTATATGTAGAACCAATCAGTCACTGGTTTCGTAAGCTTTAACATAAACAATGCCGGCAGCCGTCTCGTCTCCTCTAATATTCGACGTATTATTAATAAATTGTATTGTTAATTTTGCACACACGCACATTAATTCAATAAAAACAAATTCAGAAACATTAATTAAAATATATATGAACAGTAAATAAGTGTTGCTTTCATAGTCTTATGTAAAGTAATGATGATATGTTTTCACGTGTGCGCATGCGCACTTACATACGCGATCTCTCTTTTTTCTTTACCATTATCGTTAGCTACTTCTATTGTTCCATTTATTAACATTAAATAACATTACTTAAAACAACCATATTAATTTTACTACAGCTACAACCAAGGTCTTATTTTCTTCAGTTTTATATGTAGAACCAGTCAGTCACTGGCTTTGTAATCAACGAAAACAATGCTGTGTCATTTCCTCGCGTGTTTTAATATTCTACGTATTATTAATGAATTGTATTGCTCATTTTGCACACAAAAACATTAATTCAATAAAAAAGACATTCAGTAATAAACAATAATGAATCTTTTGTACATAAGAGAAATGACGCTGTTTACACGATTATGCACGTCGTCTGCACGTTGGCGGGCCGTTCAAACCCGTCGAAATTCAAGTTTCCACCGTCAAATTTTATTTTTATTTTTTTTTTGTGTTCCAATAAAATACGTTAAGAATTAAAAACTCGCGAAATTTGAGAAGCTACTATACGACATTTAACCCTTCAATATGTCTTCAAAGAAACCATGATGTAGAGAAAGTGGTGCTAGTGCTTCCAAGCATAAGCACAAGTCACTGTGTATCCAGGATAAGGGTGAATTTCCATGGTCCGGCACCGGTCAGGTCCCGAGGTTGCCGGACTAGAGAAGTACAACCTGTATTTACTCAGAGTAAACAAAATACTTGCATTAGATCTAAAATTTGTATGTCTAATGCAAAATCTGTGATGTTTATATTCAAAATGATCATCAAATTGTAAGAATTCCAGCAATGTAAATTATATTCTGGCCCGGTAATTTGTATGAATTTTATGAGCTAAAACAAATATCTTCAATAAATAAACAAAATATACTTACTGAAATACTATCTGTCAATCAAAATACCCCACCTCCTCCCCTCTTCCCACCTGCTCCCTGGGTCCCTCCCTCCCTCTCTACCCCTCACCTCCACCTTCCCTCCCTACCAGAGAAATTATTGGGTTATAACAGTATATTTACATTTTTAGTAATAAATAATACCTCAGACTAAAGTTAGGATAATATAATTGACATTGCTGGATTCCTTGCAAGACCAGGAATATTTTGAATATACACTTCATATATTTTGCACAAAAGATAACATATTTGCTCTGAGTAAACAAAATACTTGCATTAGATCTAAAATTTGTATGTCTAATGCAAAATCTATGATGCTTATATTCAAAATGATCATCAAATTGTAAGAATTCCAGCAATGTAAATTATATTCTGGCCGGATAATTTGTATGAATTTTTTGAGCTAAATAAAAAAATTACACGTCACCCGCGTATATGAGTAGATGCACCGCATAAAGTGGGAATTCCGGTTCTGGCAGGGTACCGCGTAAATATAGAAACGCGTAAAGTGAAACCGCGTAAAGCGAGGGTTCACTCTATTATATTTATTATTTGAGATATAGGGAGTTTGTTCAGAATTGAGATATTACTGGAATCTGAGCGGTGCTGTATAAAGAAGTGTGGTACAGGGAGGTAACTGTAGTATTCAACAAGGAATGGCATAATGTCTGAGCAACACTTCAAATCAACCATCTTATAAGGAAATACTTAAGAGATTTACACCATCTTTTAGTCTCTACATGTACAGGGTGTGGCAGAAGTGATAAAGGTATTTGTATTTAAAATAAAGCAAAATTTGTATTAACCAATAGCAGATGATTGCTGTAATGTCTAATTTGCTCATGGTTTAAACTCAGGTTGCACTATAATTTCTGAAACCACCAATGCCATCAATAGCAGTTCCAGTATAATAAAAAATCTCTCGTGGCTTCTGGTGCACCCTTAAAATTTTTACTTAAATTTGTGCCCTTGCTGATTTTTCTGGAGAACCTAATTTTAATATAATTCTTGTTTGACAGCTTTCTGGTTATGTAGCTTCCACCCATTTGACCAGTCGCATGGCAGTGGTTGGTTTAGGTGTTGACCATGATGCGTTGGTTTCCTATGCCAGTGGTCTCAATGTACCTAATGGAGAAGGTGAAGCTGGAGCTGCTGCTTATGGTGGGGGAGAAATTCGCCAGGAGAATGGAGCATCTGTTACAGTGGTGGCTGTAGCTAGTGCTGGTGCCAGGTATAAGGGTTTTATTGTATTTATTTTATCACTTTATATGTGTACAGAAGTGTATACTGTATTCTTGATATTATCCTTATGCTCATATATGTGTTAAGTTTCTCTTATATCTTAAATGTGAGCAGTAACTTTTTTAAATTTAAAGGTCCATCATTACAAACAATGTGTTTTAAGAGTAATGGTATAGAAGATTAATCTTTGCTTAACAGTATTGGTGACAGTGATGCAGCAGCCCTGGCTGTAGCACAACAGATTCTTGGTGTTGGCCCGAGCACTAAGTATGGAAGCAATGCCAGCAGTGTACTGTCTAGTGCTGTGGCATCTTCAGGCGGTGTTGGCATGGCATCATCAATCAATATTAATTACAGTGATGCTGGCCTCTTTGGCTACTTTGTCATTGCTGATCCAACCTCTGTTGACAAGGTAAGAAAGGGTTTAATTTTTCTTGTTGGTGTCCCTTAGCACTTAAGACATGATAAGTCTGTATTTACTGTACTGTATACAGTATATCTCACAGGCTGTCACGCGCTCTGTTTGGAGCCCACAGAATGACCAGAAATCGTGAAGATTTTTTTTTTCTTGAGCAGCGCTATTCGTGGCTAAGATATTGCCAAGCATTTATTCAAATGATGCCTTCCTACATAAAAAAAAGGCTGGGAAATCATAGGAAGCCACAAAAAAATAAAAATAAATAAATAAAATCAAATAATAAATAAAAACCATTTTGGCGAGTACAGTGGTCCCTTGGTTAACAAACGGTTCGATTAACGAAATTTCAGTTAACGAATTACCTCCCATAAGGATCTTCAATTCGGTTAACGAACAAAACTCCGATTAGCGAAATCCTTACGACAAACACGTTTTGTTGTGAGCATCAGCTGATGGGCTAGTCTGCCAATACAGTAATCTGTTCTACAGTATGTTTACATTCATTTCCAGTGGAGTAAATATCAAGAAAGTTGTGCTCTTTAATATTTGTGCATTTTTTATATTAAAATTATTGGTCATTCTAAAATTTAGCCATCCAAGCTCTGTCTACATAAAGTTTTTCAACTAATATTTTTGGCTCATGTATGTAACTTTATTAATTTATTGAAACTCATTTACATGCACACAATGTCCTTAGGATAAGGCTGTACTGTATTGTACATGTAATCAAAATAATGTACAAAATGTTTACTAAAATTTTTGTCTAGTGCAATCTATTGCATGTTTACATTCAAATTAACCACTATCTTATAAGAATTCTAGCAATGAAAATTATATTATCCCCAGTCTCTTCTATGACATTTTATAAGCAAAAAACAAAAACTCAATCTAATGGACATAATAAACAAATATATACTTCACTAGACCTTCAGCACTAATTGTCAAACATGTCACTGTCACCCCTCCCTCCCAGCAAGGGCTTGGTGGTTATACAGTAGGCTTTAAGTTTTTATCTTATATAATATCACAGACTAAAGTTAGGAGAATATAATTTGCATTGCTGGAATCCTTGCATGACAGCGAATAATTTGAACATAAACGTCATATATTTTGCACAAGAGATAAAAATTAATCACCTGTATCACATTACAGTGGTAATTTAAGAGTAAGAGTGTATATGTACGTACAGTAAAAGTCCAAAAATCTGGATGCCAGAAATACGGACCACCCGAGAATCCGGACTTTTCAAAAATCAATTTTTTTATTAATTTTTTTTATTTAGCTGGCTTTTGTGTGTATGCGCATGCTTGAGCGCCACAGCTACACAGCGACAACAAGCGACCACACGGTCGCCACTTTAAAATGAGCAATCAAACTGTGACAACGTATGTAATTTTGAGTCCTACTCATTCCATTTACAGAGTACTGTACAAGCCCATAATAATTGCTCCTAAAGTAGATAAACTTGGTTGTGTGAAGAGAAGGAACAACACTTTGAAATTGAGTGACAAACTTTAAATAATTAAGAAATTAAAACGTGGTTTGAACAATACTGTTCTAATGGAAACATATGACTTTGGAAAGTCTACAATTTATGATATAAAAAAGGCAAAGAATAAAATTCTAGAATTCACAGCTTTTTCTTTAAAACTGCTCGTTTTGATAAATGAAGCATGCTATATTTGCTAATGAATAAACTATCAAAATGTACCTGTTCACCTCTTCTTCATTCCTCCTTAAATTTGAATTTTAAAAGTACTGCCTGAGAATCCGGAAAATCCGCACCTACCCAAGCCCCAAGCAGTCCGGATTTTTGGACTTCTACTGCATGTATATATATATACAGTCGACCCTCGTTAATTCGGACTAATAGGGGGGAAGGGTGTCCGTTTTAGCCGATTGTCCGAATTAACCGATTTAGGGGTTAATATTGCATTATATTTCAGTCATTGTTTTCGTCACGATTTTATCCCACTTTCCACTGTAATACGTACGTAATTTCAGCAAAAATATTACATTTCCGTGAATGTATTAAATCAAGCACAGTATGAATAGAATATCATTGTAATATAACAGTATTTTAACCGAAAACTATTAAAAAAACGAGTAACATCTCAAGAACATCGGAAGCTTAGGTAAAGTCTTTTGTTTTCGTCGTATATTTTATCCTATTTTACATTAAAATACATCACGTTTCAGCAAAACTACTATTTATTTCCGAGAATATATTCATTCAGGCGCAGTTTAGGTAAAATATACGTGTGATGTAACAGTTTTTAACTGAAAACGATTCGAAAAACACGCGTACCGTCTAGCTGATACTCAACAGCTGGTGGTGCGTCATGTGTCGTTGTAAACAATGGGAGGTTGAAGTAGATTACCGGGTATTATATTAAGTGTGAAATATCGAAAAGGTTTTTATTACCGGTATTTTTTGTAGATCAGTGAGAACTGTGATACCGTATATGATATGATAAGTTAGCCCGAGCTAAGAACTTCAACATAAACTACTGAAAGCACGTTGTAAGGTAATTTAGCCTATTGTAAGTTGGTGAGCTTCATTTGCTGAAGGAACTGCTCAACTTTTCATTTCTAATTGGTACATATTTTATGTTAAAATTGTTTACTGGCAGTAAAGGTAAATGTTTTTCATGTCTGAAGCTAAAGGTTGCATCCCCCCCCCCCACACTAGTGGTGGAGATGTTACATTTAACCAAAAAGACGCTAGTGTTTTATCCCAGCAGTGGGTGGACCAGCATTTTAGGTTAAGGTCCGCGTAGGTAGTATTCCTACAAATCTATAAAAAAAATAAAGTTAAGATTTTGTCCGAATTATCCGAAATCCGGATTAAAGGGGTCCGAATTAACGAGGGTCGTGTGTGTGTGTGTATATATATATATATATATATATATATATATATATATATATATATATATATATATATATATATATATATATATATATATATATATATATATATATATATATATATATATATATATATATATATATATATATATATATATATATATATATGCTGATACAAGGGAAAGAAGAAAACCGCCGAAGTTCCCCAAGCTTTAGGTGTAATTCACATCTTCAGTCTGTACTCACTGAAGATGTGAATTGCTTTCTTGTGGTGTAACATATACCTAAGTAACCTACAAGTTTACTTGCATATATATATATATATATATATATATATATATATATATAAACATATATATATATATATATATATATATATATATATGTAACAACAATATATATATATATATATACACACAGTAGTCCCTGGGTTAGCGAGCACAATTAGTTCTAGAGGTTTAACAAATGAAAGCGAAAGAATAAGTTAATCGTAATATGGAAGCATTATATACCTAAATTATTGCTTAAGGCTTTAGACAGTGTACTTACGAAGGCTGAAAAGTAAACTGGAAGGTGCAGTCGGAAATGTCCTAAGCGTGGACAGAAGACTTTTCTCTTGACGCATGCAGTGTGTGGTGGTGATTAATAGCCCGTCACAAACAGAGTACCATGGGCCAGTGTATTAGGCTACGTATTTGTTTTTGTTTCATAAATAACATGCCTGGCATTGTACACTCCTCCCATACTAAATGTGATGGCATGGGATATTTAGGAAATCAGAACCAAGCGGACTGTGAAGAGCTGAAGGATCTCTGAGCTCCAAGAATGGTCGAAGAAATGGCTGCTGAAATTCAATGTCCGCGAAGTGTAAGAGGGATGCACCTGGGGCGAACCAATGGTAAGGAGGCGTATCATATGTCCCAACAGGAGGAAGAAACTGTACTACTTAAGACTGAATTAATGAGAAAGGACCTAGGTGTGTATGTGTTGACAATGAGCTGATGTTCTTGGGGATATTGAAGGTAAACCGAGCAAATAAGTGTGGGTCTTATAAGTGGGTTGGTTCAGATGGCTAGGCAGTTACCTGTCCTCGTAACGATCTTAAAGTGAAGTGCTCCCCCATCTAGTGCTGTCACCTTATCTGGTCCCCGAGATATACCAGGGAATGTCCAGTTGATTGAAAATGTTCAGGAGGGCCACCAGACTGGTGCCTGCATTTTGGCCTCAACTACCCTGAGGGTGGAAGCCTGAACGCACAGCTTATACTACAGACGGGCAGGGTGACCTATTGAGGTGTATAAGCATGTCCAGAAAACTGAGAGGGGCAAACTTTTTGGTGAGAGTTGTGAACTCTTGGAACAATCTACCAGAAAGTGTTGTGATGGCACCGAGGTGTGAGTCTTTCAAGACAAGACTTGACCAACATTGGAGCAGGTTCAGGTACATTCAGAGGAGCCAGTGCATGCTCAGTATTTATAACAGAGCGTAACCTATGGCGGCTAATGAGTCGATCAGTGGCGAAGAGGATAAAAGTAAAAAACAAAGTATTTCATTACGGTTCTTTATTATTAGTATTAATGTTATTGCAGTGTTAATATTATTATTATTGTTGCCATTATTTTTTTTTTTATTAAAAATATTACTTCTCTGAATTATTATTATTATTATTATTATTATTATTATTATTATTATTATTATTATTATTATTATTATTATTATTATTATTATTATTATTACTACTACTACTACCACCGTACATCCCCCACCCCTCCGCCAGGCTGATGTGGGTCAGTGACCTGTGCCCTGGTGGGATAATGCCCCCCTAAAAGTACTGTACTGATTTTTTGCCAAGTGATTGGTATTACTTTAAATCAGAATAATAATATATAAATATTTTTCTACAACTTTTATGTAAACAGAAGGGCCCTCCAAATGAAGGATAGAACAATCATTCATAGCTACATAAATGTTAAAAAGTATACAATCAAATATGTCAACCCAAGATAGCCATAGGCAGCAGCTTTCATAAAGATTTTTCTGAACGTACTTATAATTTTCCAATTTTCCATCATATTTTTCAGGCAGATGCTCCCTTAGCTCCTTTCACAACATATCTGAAAGTAACATAAGGAAACAACAGTGGTCCTAGGTTAAACGAGCACAATTCGTTCCAGAAGGTTGCTGTTAGCAGGCTCATGTTTCAATGGGTTTCTGGTAGTGGTTCAGCTCTGAAAATTGCCTAAAGTC
>NW_024736701.1:0-34956 GCF_018991925.1 Homarus americanus
ATAACCTCCAACCCTCCTCCTACTCCCACACCCCCCTCCTCCTCGTCTTCACCCTCTCCTCACTTGCCCTCGCCTTCCCCTTCCCCCACCCCCCCTCACCCACCCCCTCCTCCTCACCTCACCTTGTGCTGGACGACGGAAGAGATGTAGGTCTTTGGGTCAAACTTAGGCACAGTAAGTAACTTGACTCCTTCATAAAACCCGGAACTCATTAAAACGGCGATCCCAGACACGTGGAAGAAGGGTAGAAGGCCCATATAGCTCTCCTGGTTTTCCTCTGTAGTGAAGATCATATTATTGCTGTTTGTTTTCTGTCTTTGTTATTATTATTACTGTTATTGTTATTTTTGTTTTGTTTTGTGTATGTATTATTATTATTATTATTATTATTATTATTATTATTATTATTATTATTATTATTATTATTATTGTTTTTGCTGTTGTTGTTGTTGTTGTTATAAGTGCTAATACCGTAGTGATAATAATAATAATAATAATAATAATAATAATAATAATAATAATAATAATAATAATAATAATAATAATAATAATAATAATAAAGGGCACTTCAGCAGTCTCTTTTATGCCCTACTGTATGCATTATAATACTCTGCCATGTTCCCTATAATATACATCTATAAAGCTCTACAAATATCCAAGAATTATCCTGGTATCATTTATTAACTTTCTTATGTCTAAGAAAATATCAGAGGGTAGGAGAAGAGAGAGAAAATGGTGAGAAGGGGAGAGGGATAACTGAAGATAATGAGAATAATGACAGATATTGGGGACTCATGTGACTTGAACCCAAGGAAGGTTATAGACTGACCCCAGAACACCCCCTAAGGACCCCCAAGGACCCAGGCCAAGCTCTAAGGACAGGTAAGTTAGTCCGTTCTCACCTGTAGTTTCCTGGGCCATGAAGACATCTGGGTGTGTGACCATGACGGTGTTGGAGGTGATTGCATTGTGGGAGAGGGACACGCCCTTGGGAGACCCAGTCGTGCCACTTGAGTAAGGTAAGGCTGCTACCTCCTCACCTGTAAGCTGTAGAAGTTCGTATAGGTTAGGTTAGGTTAGGTTAGGTTAGGTTAGGTTAGGTTAGGTTAGGTTAGGTTATGGCTTAACTGAAGGACAGGAAACATTCAGCATTAATGGCAATAATACCGATTGGAGTAACGTCACTAGTGGAGTACCTCAAGGGTCAGTACATGGACCATTACTAATTATTATATACATAAACGACATAGATATAGGAGTAGACAGCAACATAAGTAAATTTGCTGACGATTGAAAAATCGTAGATCATTTTAATGTGGATAAATGTCAAGTTTTAAGACTAGAGGATATACACAGAAGAACCAACTGTCACCTGAACAACGTTGATGTAGAGAAATCCATTTATGAGAAATATTTAGGAGTAATGATAAGTAGGAACATTAAACTAAGTCAACAATACGTATTTGCTCGAAACAAGGCAAACAGAGTACTCGGGTTCATACAGAGTACTCGGGTTCATACAAAGTACTCGGGTTCATACAAAGTACTCGGGTTCATACAAAGGAATGTTGCTCACAAGATTAGCGAGGTCATCCTAAACTATATCTTACGCTTGTCAGACCTCACTTGGATACTTGGATTAAGCAGTTCAGTTCTGGTCACCGTACTGCAGAATGGATATAGAATCCCTAGAAAGCATTCAGAGGAGAATGACAAGACTAATCCCGGGCATCAGGAACCTTGAGTACAGAGACAGGTTAAAGCATCTTAATTTGTACTCCCTCGAGAGACGTAGAGTGAGGGGCGACATGATCGAGGTGTATAAATGGAAGTCAGGGTTAAACAAACGTGATATAACAAAAGTTTTCAAACAATCCAACCAGGAGCGAACTCGTATCAATGGTTTTAAATTAGACAAATTTATATTTAGGCGCGAAATAGGTAAACATTGGTTTGGAAATAGAGTAGTGGATGAGTGGAACAAGTTACCAAACACCATCATTAACTCGAATACGCTGGAACAGGGATATATGAGCGATTAGCGTTGGGTGTAAACAGGACTGCCTAGTATGGGCCAAAAGACCTACTGGAGTTTCCTTAATTCTTATGTTCTTATCAGGCTTCGCATTCTGGGTGGATAAGATGCCTCGTATCAGAGCAGTGAGTTATAATGAAATTAGTGGAGCCAGAAACCGCTATATATTACAGTAAACATCCTACCATGACGGGGTCGGTGAAGGGAACGGTGGGGTCCTCAATGATCTGTTGTAGGTTGAGGGTCCCTGAGGTAGTTGGGGGCCCGTTGAGCACCAGGTGGGTAGGAGATTTGTATAGTTTGAGGGCCTCCGTGACTGTTTGGTGCATAAGAGGGTCTCCAACCAGCACCTTCGCCTCGCTGTCACGTAGATGTCGAGCGATCTCCTCTGTTAAGGGTGAAGGAAGGGTAGTGAGGGTGTGTTAATAAGTGCGTGAGGAAGAGGAAGAGAAGAAGGAAGAGGAGGAGGAAAGAAAGGAAGAGGAGGAGGAAAGGAAGGAAGAGGAGGAGGAAAGGAAGGAAGAAAAGGAGGAAGAGGGGGAGAAAGAAGAGGAAGAGGATGGGGAGAGGAGGAGAAGGAACACAAGAAGGAGGAGCAAGAGGATGAAGGAAAGGGGAAGAGGAGGAGAAGAAGGAAGAGACGGAGGAGATATAAGACAATGAGGTCAGGTTACTACTGAGGGGAAGATGTCAGAGTTATATAAAGAACTGACGAGAGATGGCAAGAGATTCAGGGAGTAGATAGTATTGCATTATGTCAACCAGGCTGGCACACCACACTATGGCAACACACAATATGGCAACTTACCATCCTAACGCAATACATTATGGCAACATACCATCCTAACGCAATACATTATGGCAACACACACTACAGGAATATATTCGACTATGACAATACACCATACTATAGCAATACATCACACTATGGCAACACAATAAGGCAACACACCTCACAATGGCAATACACGGCCGTATGGCAACACTAACCTGCAGAATAGGCTGGGTTGATGGTAGTGGCGACGGCCCCTATGGCAATGGCACCGAAGAAGACGATGGGATACTCAGGACAGTTGCCAAGTGCCACCCCCACCACATCCCCTCTGTGTACCCCCAACTTGGTGAGGAAACCCCCCCATCTGGCTATCCGGTCCATCAGCTGAGAGTATGTGTACCGGCGGCCAGTCACGGTACACTCCTACAAAATATACCGAGTTGTACCGCCAAAAAATTCTCTAATATATCTGTTTCCGGTACATCTCTTCTGATACCTATACTGTACTACTCATCTCGTCGGTACATAACGGTGCTACCAACCTAGAATGTTTTGTAATACACCTTAAGAGTATATTGTAGCTATACACCGCATCTCAGGTACACAGGTTGTCGTCCAAGTAATCTGATGCTGGACTGAACTTAGATAAAACTACAATAGAAAGTTAAATAAATATCTAACAAGGGGGAAAACCACACCTAGTCATATTATGGAATTGTCTACCATAATCCTACAGTGAAAAATTACATGTTGTATTAATCTCCTCAGTAATGGTACTTTGACCAGTTCGTGGATGGAAGGCAATTTACCCTATCAGTCCTTGTCCAAACTACCCAAAAGTCATTTATACGCTACACTGGCCAGTAACGAGGAAAAAGGGTCAGATGTAATTTAAGTGGGACGCGTCAGATAATCTCTCAGAACATACCTTGGCCGTCTTATCAGAGTGACAGCCAATAACAACTAGAGCCTAATTAGCATATCTTATCATCTAGAATTATCAACAATAAAAAGAATTTGGAATGTGATATCTCCCCTCCCCCCTCAAAGTAATATGCTGTAAAAACTCTAAGAAAACAATGAGATCTTTTATGTTGTCTTTTATAAGGCAATGTGATTATGGAACGTGACACACATACAGACACAGATAGAGAGATATTTGTACAGAAATACAGACAAGAAGACATGCAGAAAGACACACATACAGACACACAGGCAGGCACAAGAGGAAACTGGAGCACCTGAGAAACACCTGTGATATTTGGTAATGACTCGGGATGATACCTTCTCACACATCTGTCTCGGGGATTCGACTTTGGACATAGTCAGGGGAGGGATGCACGCTAGTATAATACGTCCGTTTTTATCATCTATTATCAACGACATGTGTGTGTCTATGTGTGTGTGTGTGTGTGTGTGTCTGTGTGTGTGTGTGTGTGTGTGTGTGTGTGTGTGTAATAATAATAATAATAATAATAATAATAATAATAATAATAATGATAATAATAATAATAATAATAATAATAATAATAATAATAATAATAATAATAATAATAATAATAATAAACGGTTTATTAATAGAGTTGCAGCCGGTGGCTGAAAATATACAAACTTATATTTTATTTAGACATAATGATATGCGTTGAATACATTTACAGGGCTGTACAGTACATAAATCAGGACTATTGTTAGTTTGAAATATTATAGCAATATAATTATTCGTGTCGAAAGTTACGTTTTAAAACCATAAATGCTGCAAAAAAAAATATTAACAGTGACGGATTTTGTAGAGAAATCGTCAGTTCTGCTCAAACTAAAACACGTCATACGATTAGACCAATACAGTCACATACCGGCGAGCTAACTGATAATGACGGGAAAATGACCAATAATCATAACGGTTATGTTTCATCAGTTATCACAACGGATAATTATTTTAAAACGATACCCGAGGCACCGACTCTATACAGAGATCGGGAAGAAAATAGATTAAGCGAGATAGTAGTGCCTAGTAACGATGTTAGTAAACAAATAGACAAACTAAAGCCTAATAAGTCACCAGCTCCCGATGAGATACTTACCAGAGTATTAAAGGAATGTAAGGAAGAGCTTATGCCCTTAGTAAAGTTGTTTAACATGTCATTAAAAACGGCTGTAGTACCAGAATCCTGGAGGATAGCGAATGTGATACCGATTTTCAAGAAGGGGGATAGATCACTATCCTCTAACTACCGCCCAACCAGTTTAACATCAATTCTAGGCAAATTACTGGAAGCAATAATTTCAAACTCTATTCGAAATCACCTGGAGAAGCACAAGTTGATCAATGATTCCCAACATGGCTTCACAAGCGGGCGTTCATGTCTAACTAATCTATTAACAGTCTTTTCATCTCTTTTCGAATCGGTGGACGAGGGGCACGACTATGATGTGGTATATCTTGACTTTAGCAAAGCCTTCGACAGAGTCCCCCACGAAAGACTGATACATAAAGTGGAGGCTCATGGCATTGGAGGAGATATTCTAAATTGGATCAGGGCGTGGTTACAGGACAGGGAACAGCGAGTAAGCATAAACGGCACTAAATCCGATTGGGGTAACGTCACTAGTGGGGTACCCTGAGGCTCAGTACTTGGACCATTACTATTTATTATATACATCAAAGACATAGATATAGGCGTAGACAGCAACATAAGTAAATTTACTGAAGATACTAAAATAGGACGTGTAATTAAAATCTGACGAGGACTCTGGTCTGAAAATTGAGAAATGAAATTTAATGTGGACAAATGTAAAGTACTTGCCTAGGAGATGTAAACAGAGAAATCAGATATCAGATGAACAACGATGATATAGAGAAATCCGACTGTGAGAAAGCGTCTTGACGAGGTTCACCATGGATCCCGTTACTACAGTTGAGGCCTTGAAGGATTTTGCAATAGTTCTTCAATTGGTGAAGCAGGTGACGCGTCTGCTAAAGCAAAAGAAAAGACAAATGGATGTGGCATGAAGTTTCTTTAAAAGTAGCGGCGGCTGGCTGGTCAAAGAAGACTACAGAAGTTTTAAAGTGACGAACAAATAGAAACATGTCACTGTTAATGCAATATATTTTATATTTTTATTGTTTCATGATTTGTTTAAATTTTTACTGGAAATTATATAAAGCTCATTTGAACACTAATCCAGCCAAAGATCCCCGCCGAACCGCTGTCCATTTCTCACAACAGCAGAAATCCTGCTGCTTGCTTGGCGTTTAGGCCAATAGCCAGCAAAACGGGCAACATGTATGGAGGAAAGTGCCTAGTGTGCCTTCACCCTTAGTTACAAGACTAGCCAGGTCATCCTAAAACTATATGTTGCGGTTGTTAGACCTCACTTGAATTACGCAGTTCAGTTTTGGTCACCGAACTAAAGAATGGATATGGAATCCCGAGAAAGCCATCAGGGGAACCTTGAGTATAGATACAAATTAAAACATCTTAATTTGCACTCCCTCGAGAGACGTAGAGTGAGGGGCGATAGGATCGAGGTGTATAAATGGAAGTCAAGGCTAAACAAGCGTGACAAAACAAAGGTACTTAAAAACTATCCAACCAGGAGCGAATTCGCAGCAATGGTTTTAAATTAGTCAAATTTAGATTTAGGCGCGAAATAGGTAAACATTGGTTTGGAAATAGAGTAGTGGACGAGTGGAACAAGTTACCAAACATCATCATTAACTCTAATACGCCGGATAGCTTTAAACATAAGTTGGATGGATATATGAGTGATGGGGGTTGGGTGTAAACGGGACTGACTCGTACGCAGTTTTCTCCACTCTTATGTTATTATGTACACAGGGCCCTGAGCTCATGGTGTGATCTTTTACGTGACCATCTGACGGCGGTTGTTGGGTAGAGTATACACTTCAGTATATGGTACAATGGTGCTCCCTTGATCATTTAAAAATAAACTGGGTACTCATCAGATTAAAAAGGTTGGGATTCCCTGCCCACTCCCCCTCCTCTTCCTCAACCTCCTTTTCCCTCCCCATAATCCCCCCCTTCTTTCCTCTTCTCCTCCTTACCGTAGCGGTCTTGTTACCCCACTTCGATACATTCTTAAAGATGGTGTTGACCAAGTTACCAGAGGGCAGGTCAATATCTGGTACGTGTGACCTCTGGATGTTGCAGGCAGCCCAGGTCGTGGTCAGGTCACGTCGAAATGACCTGGGGAACGAGAGATATCGTTTATAAGTGGACTGGCGACAGGTTATTGATAAAAGGTGGAGATAAACAAAGAGATAAGTGATGGGAGGTACTGAAAGATGATGGGAGAGACTGAGAAACACTGAGAGATGATGGGGAGACTGAGACACACAGAGATGATGGGAGAGACTGAGAAACACTGAGAGATGATGGGGAGACTGAGACACACAGAGATGATGGGAGAGACTGAGAAACACTGAAAGATGATTGGGAGACTGAGACACACAGAGATGATGGGAGAGACTGAGAAACACTTACCTGGTATACTGTGTGGTGAGGGCAGCAGCTGTGGCCCGAACACCTCGAGCAGCCTTCAACAGCCACATGACTGACTGGTAAAGAAAAACGAAGATTATTAAAGTAAATGTAATCACCTGAAGATAAGACACTCCAGGTTAGGTTAGGTTAGGTTAGGTTAGGTTAGGTTAGGTTAGATTAGGTTAGGTTAGGTTAGCAGTAGGGTATTCAAAAATAGTGTTACTGGAAGATTCAATGAAAGCGACATGGAATAAGCATTTCCCATCAATAGTCTATTTGTCAACCTCATTTTTGGATCGTATTGTTACTTGTTGGAGAAAAGCTTGAAAGATGGACCATTTCTGTGAGCCGGGATCACTTTCTTGACCTTCAGTTTTAAGGTCAAATGCCGATTACCTTAAAATGTTGTACTTAACAGCCAGGAATGTGAACCATCTTACAGCTGTTGGTCAGACACAGTGCGAGAGAAAGTATTGCAGGACAAGAGCACACCACCCTGCACTACAACTAAGAATAGTTTCAATAAGGAAAAAATCCAAAACTTGAAGAAAAAAAAAGACTCGCAACAGTCAAGTATCAAAGCGGATACAAAACTTTATGAAAGGCTGTGCAGGGCAAATCAGGTGCACAGTGGTGGTCCAGCAGTGTTCTTGGCCCACGAAAACCAACACTCCCCGCCCTCTCTGTCACAGTTTAGGGAGCTGAGGTTTAGAAGCACGTCAGACTCCTGTCTTACATTTATGTTACCGACCAGGATGAGCCACAACCACATGAGGATGGTAAAGTTTTGACTTTAGAACCTGCTTGAAGGAAACTACTGGAGAGACGCGGCCTTGGGGGAGAGTAAGAGTGGCCAGCATAGCGAGGCTGCCACAGCAATGGCCAGAGTTTCTGCGGGAACCAACAAATAAGGAGTTTTCAACTTTTTAGGAGAAGTTACCTTGGCCAATATGTGGCCGGAAGGCCACATGTGAAACTAACGCTGCTTGTGGGACAATTACAGAGGGGCAAAGGCGGTCGTGGTGCGCACAGTATATACGAACATAATTGTTTTATTTGTCGGGCTTTTCTTTTTAAGAGAAACTATAGAACTCACACATGGGCAGCATTTATAAGAGGACAACATTTCAGAAACATACATGTAAACAGCGTGTGCGTCAGCCTAGGAGAGCAGAAGAATAAAGAAATTCCGACGTTCTGTGCCTTTACGAACTGTGATTCAGCTTCAGTATTCCCTAGTTTCAAATTTTTGCTCTAGGCCGCACTGTAGTAGCCAAGGATTACATAAGGATGGCTTACTCTCTCTGGTGACATTATAGCCGCCGAGAGGTCAGCAAGTCAGCACAAAAATTAGCGAAGTTGAGTCAAGGGAGGAAAGTGTGGTTTTTGTTGTAATGTTTCTTGGTTTTTTTTACAGGATTAGCCCACCAGGTCACAGGTCGATGACCCACATCAGGGCCTGGGGGGGGGGGGCGAAAATATAATAATAATAATAATAATAATAATAATAATAATAATAATAATAATAATAATAATAATAATAATAATAATAATAATAATAATAATAATAATAATAATAATAATAATAATAATTTTAATAATTTTAATAATATTAATAATATTAATAATAATAATAATAATAATAATAATAATAATAATAATAATAATAATAATAATAATAATAATAATAATAATAATAATAATAATAATAATAATAATAATAATTAAGGACCATAAAAAAATACAAAAATTAAAAAAAAAGATCAATAGTGAGAAACAATATATATATGTTGTGTTGTCAAGTAAGAGAAACAATTGAGACCCTGCAATTGTGTGTAAATGAGGCAGAAAGTCAGATCATCAACCTGGGACTTGGTCACATATGGCAGCAGGGTCCCAGGCAGTAGTACCTCCCTGTTTGACAGCTGCCTACTACCTGCATTTTTTGTCATTAATACGACTTCCTCTTCCAAACACGAGAATATAAATTAAATACAAAATTGAAGGCAATAATAAGGACATAAACCCACCGTGGACACAAACAACACACATCAGCCATATGTCTCACACCTTCCAGCACTGTAATATAACGTATGTCTTCTTTGCCAATCGAATTTATGTACCGGGACTACATTTCAAGTGATGGTATTTCCCTTACACACCTAACTATAACCTAACCTAATGTAACCTAACTTAACTTAACTAGAAAATAAAGTAAAAAGAGTTTGAGTAAAGTAGGAAGTTGAGTTGCAGACATAACGGGTAATTATACGCACCCGTTTACATTATAGCAGTAATTAATAACAACAGTTCACGATCTTAACACCTTCACTATTTTATTTGGTTAACGCCAGACGATTTTATTCATGTCAGAGAGAGAGAGAGAGAGAGAGAGAGAGAGAGAGAGCATTCAACTGTCAAAGACTTCAGGCCACCTGACTTATTGTATCTTGAACTATGTAATTACTTCATTGAATCAGGGGTGCTTGAGGACATTCTTGCTGTTTATCCCAATTTGCTAGCCCACACTGATTAGTCTTCAATTAGAATATGACTCCAATGTATGTGATCCACTGACCCATATATGCTGCTGGTGAATATGATGTATTTCCTTCTTTGTGTACGAACCTCTGTCCTGCGTGGCAGTGAACAGTGGCATTACCCACATGAATCTGACCTATATATAGTGTCAATGAATATGATGCATTCTTTGTGTACGAACCTCTGTCCTGTATGGCAGTGAAAAGTGACATTACCCACATGAATCTGACCGACGTATATGTATGTATGTGTGCGTGTGTGCATGTATATGTACGTGTACATGTATATGTGTATGTATATACGTATATGTATGTATATGTGTGTGTGTGTGTTTACATATATGTATATGTACTGTCAATGAATATGATGCAACTCTTTGTGTACGAACCTCTGTCCTGCATGGCAGTGAACAGTGACATTACCCATATGAATCTGACCTCTATACATTTATAGTTGTTAATGAATATGATGTATTTCTTTGTGTGTGAACCTCTGTCCTGCGTGACAGTGAGAAGTGATACCACCCTCAGTGTCAAGACCTGACTGAATTGCTCGGAATAGGCAAACTGTACTACAAGCTCTGCCAATAAATTTGATAAACAAAAAGCATTCAACCTATCCAACGCACCAACACTTAACTTACCTGTGACTGCTAATGAAAGAGGATCGAGGTCGCTGGCGTGTGTGTGTGTGTGTATCGGCGATGAGGGATAGTAGTCGACTACCACTCCCAGCTAGTGAGACGTGGAACTCATTTACCATTATCTACTATGTTCCCGGCAACAGATCGTGGATATTATGCTAAGTTCCCTGATACTATCCTTCCCTACCATAAATATCCCGTCGCTAACAGCCTTAACCTAACCTAACCTAACCTAAACTAACCTAACCTAACCTAACCTAACCTAACCTAAACTAAACTAACCCACCTAAACCAACCTAATCTAACCCAACCAAAACCAAAATTAAACCAACCTAACCTAACCCAACCCAAACCAAACCAAACCAACCCAACCTAACCAACCTACCCCAAACCAACCCAACCCAACTCCCAACCCAACCTAACCCAACCACCCTAACCCAAACTAACCCAACCTAACCCAACCAAACCCAACCCAACCCAACCCAACCTAACCCAACCCAAACCAACCCAACCCAAACCAACCTAACCCAACCCAAACCAACCAACCCAACCTAACCCCACCCTAACCAACCCAACCCAACCCACCCCACCCCAACCCAACCCAACCCAACCCAACCCAACCAAACCCAACCTAACCCAACCAAACCCAACCTAAACCAACCCAACCCAAACCAACCCAACTCAACCCAACTAACCTAACCCAACCCAACCTACCCCAACCTAAACTAGCCCAACCTAACCCAACCAAACCTAACCTAACCCAACCAAACCCAACTTAACCAAACCCAACCTAAAACTAACTCAACCCAACCCAACCTCAACCTAACCTAACCAAACCCAACCTAAACTAACTCAACTCAACCCAACCCAACCTAACCTAACCTAACCTACCCTACCCTAACTCACCCTAACCTAACCTAACCTAACCTAAAATAAACTTACCAAACTGAGTCTTATCTTTATTATCTTTAATGGGACAAGAAATGACGTGTGTGTGAGTATTTTCTTAAGAATTGCCCTGACAATCTAACACAGCCAACAGATAAGATAAACTTTATCTCTTGTCTTCATTAACTCTTGACTCACCACCAACTTCGGGCCCAGCAGTAAATACAAGTAAGCTTAGACATCTCCCCCAGTTTTTTTCATTTTAAGATGAACTATCCTAACGCTACCTGAGGGGTTAGCTTAGGTCAGGTTAGGTTAGGTTAGGTAGGTGAGGTTAGGTTAGGTAGGTGAGGTTAGGTTAGGTTAGGTTAAGGACTATCAGCAACGGATTGTGTGTGTGTGTCTATTTGTCAAGCAGGTGTAATACCAGGTGATACAATGGGTGGCCACCATCACCAGGTGATACAATGGGTGGCCACCATGACCAGGGTACAATGGGTGGCCACCATCACCAGGTGATACAATGGGTGGCCACCATCACCAGGTGATACAATGGGTGGCCACCATCACCAGGTGATACAATGGGTGGCCACCATCACCAGGTGATACAATGGGTGGCCACCATCACCAGGTGATACAATGGGTGGCCACCATCACCAGGTGATCACGGGTTCGCTTCCCGGGCCGGTGGAAGTTGTTTGGACATGCTTCCTAGCCCCCATTAGTCCCTGTTCACCTAGCAGTAAAGTAGGTACCTGACGTAAATCGAAAGTTGAGAATTCGTATTCAGGGACAAGTTGTTGGAGCTTCCAACAACTTGATGACATAAACCATTGACTCTTCAGGGTTCTACGCCCTTAACTCATGAGATATAAAGGCAAGCATGAACTTAGCATGCTTCCCTGTTGGGCACTGTAAACGCTTCTGCGCTTCACCTTGCACAAGGCTGTACGGGAGTAGTGTCCAGTAAAAAAAAAAAAAAATCACCAGGTGGTACAATGGGTGGCCACCATCACCAGGAAGCAATGGGTGGCCACCATCACCAGGTGGTACAATGGGTCCACCATCACCAGGTGGTACAATGGGTGGCCACCATCACCAGGTGGTACAATGGGTGGCCACCATCACCAGGTGGTACAATGGGTGGCCACCATCACCAGGTGGTACAATGAGTGGCCACCAATAACCTGTGCCATCTTCAGAACAAGGAACCTGAGCTACCCGCCCTATAGCACTACAGCTCTGGGCGATAGTAACTTATGGTGCCGCTAACCAAACCACAACCAATGGTCCCAGTCTGGCTCCCATCCAGAGTCATGTGGGTGATATCACTGTTCACTGCCATGCAGGTCAGTGGTTCACATAGTAGAAGTCATATTCTAATTGAAGACTAATCAGTGACCAGCAGAAAATTTTGGATAGACAGCAAGAATGTCCTCAAACACTCCTGATTCAATGTAGTAATTACAAAGTTCATGATACAATAAGCCAGGTACTCGAAGTCTTTGATAGTGTACATTCAATAATATAAATATAGTGTTCAAGTGTATGCTTTAAAGGTTTGCAAAGTTTACATGCTAAGTGTTCGTATGGGTACAGGTTACTAACTTGCCAGATGTGTCTGTATCCTAGCCTAATTCTGGCCACGACTGCATCACATTGTCTGGTTCTGTCCTTATGCTGCCATACCGGTACCTCTTGTCACAAAATTTGTCATATTTACTCATGCTACAACTGCCAGGTCTCTCTGCATTTCTCAGTTCATCTAGATCAGAGTTCATGATTCTGACTTGAATGTTTTAAGTACAGCATTGGACAGTTCAAGGTCACGGTCAACATTTTCTTTCTTACATGCCTCACTGGCCAGCTCTATCAGCACGGTCATGATACCTAATTCCAAATTGGACGGAATCCACACAAATTCAATACGAGTTGTTCTCATTGGCAGTTATCACATTTCTTTTTAATATCATATACAACTTTAGACATAGAGCCTGACGGACTGTTCATTGATTTCAAAGCAGTTTGGGAGTCACAGAATATCACCCACCTCCATTTTCTTTTTAAGGTAGCCTGTAGCTAAGTAGATTCCCATGAGTTCAGTTTGTGTTGTGCTGGGCCAGTTGTTCAGCCTTTGCTTGTTTGACACTATCATCTCATTTTCTTTTATATATTACAAATGCACAGCCTGTTCTCCCTGTGTTTGTCTGCACAGAACCATCAGTAAAAAGCATAACATTCACTTGATTTAATAATCTCTATGTGACTAGTAATAGTTTCTAGTGTAATACATCTCATCACATAGGTGTAACATTTACTTTCTACCAACAGGAGTGTAATTAATAAGAACTGATATAACCAGCCAAGGAGGAATGGCATTAATGGGTTCGTCTGAGTGATTATTGGGACATTCAGTTTCAAGAGATCTGCAACACTTTTTTGAAACCACGCCCCAAAGTGAGCCTTGAACACTTTTATGTAGCCACGCCCCAAAGAGAGTCGTTTAGGAAGGTTAGCGAGATAGTCGGGATTATTTAGATAGAACATCAACTCAGTTTGAGCTGTAGTTTGGGGACCATTGTTCTTCAAAAACTTTGACACAAAACATGGTATTAAGTAGAGCTATCCTCTCAGATAGGAAGGCAGCCCATTTTTCCTGATATTTACAATTCTGGTTGATTTGGCATGTAAGAAAGAAAATGCTGACCGTGACCTTGGCCTGTCCAATGCTGTACTTAAAACATTCAAGTCAGATTCATGAACTCTGATCTAGAAGAATTGAGAAATGCAGAGAGACCTGACAGTTGTAGCATTAGTAAATATGACAAATTTTGTGACGAGAGGTACCGGTATGGCCAGCATAAGGACAGAACCAAACGATGTGATGTAGTCTGGCCAGAGTTAGGCTAGGATACAGACACATCTGGCAAGTTAGTAACGCTGTACCCATACCGAAACACTCAGCATAAACTTTGTGATAAACCTTAAAGCATACACTTGAACACATATATTATTGAATGTAACACTGTCAAGGATTTCAGGCCACCTGACTTATTGTATGTTGAACTTTGTTATTACTCATTGAATCAGGGTGCTTGAGGACATTCTTGCTGTATATCCCAAATTTGCTAAGCCCACACTGATTAGTCTTCAATTAGAATATGACGTCCAACAATGTGAACCACTGACCTATATATACTGCTAATGAATATGATGCATTTCTTTGTGTACGAACCTCTGTCCTGCATGGCAGTGAACAGTGACATTACCCACATGAATCTGACCTCTACAATATATATGTATAATATTCAGAAATTTCAGAGTAATTTCAAATGCCCCGCCATTAGCGATACTGAGCGTTCAAGGTCGTCTGAGGGAAGAGAGCGCTCCCCGCACATAGCGAGAAGTTGTGGAACTAGGCCTATATGATATTAAATGTAATTTGCCGAATTAATAATGATGCGATTCATGAAGTTAAGGGACTATTATTGAATTTGAAATTATTATAGATCGTTTATCAGTCTGAATAATGTTATGGGTGTCCCAAGGAGTTATTAGTTAGGCGGAAAATATGTCACGTAGGCCTAAGCTAACGCCTTGAGAGGAGACGCGACGCTGGCTGGTCCTCAGTCACGGGGAGCATTCAGACAAACAAGACCTCCCTGCGCGTCCGTCACAGAAATAGTCACGTGGCCTAGTCACCTGAGCTGCGCTATTGCAGTATAACAAGTAAGTCTCATTCGATCTCAGACAGGGTTAGATAGGGCAGTGGTAAAGTAAACTAGAGCTAACAGTGAGTTCATTTCAGGGTTTCCGTCAGAACCCACTTGACCAGACTTGACCGGAGTTTGACTGCGAGAGATTGACTGCCGTTTGAGACTGCCGTTGATGATTGAGGGTGGCAATTGTCGCCATTGGACCGATCAGTGTAGGCCTGTCATTGTTTAGCGGGGGATCAAAGGATCTCTTGAGGGAATCTAGCCGTCTGGGTGCCCAGCTGACGACGGGACGATCGTTGGGTCAGCAGCTCTCCTCTACCTCGGCTCACAACACCACATGTCTCGAGCAGCTTAGTGAAACCCTCTTGCCAACGGGAAGCTAAAGCTTCTCTCAACTATACAAGGTCTGATTGGCTCACTCCCTTCCGCCTTATGGACGCACTGGGAGTACACTGAGGCTATCTGAGTAAATTAACGGTCACACACTGAGACCATGAGTCTAGGACTCTAGGAGATACCTAGAGGAACATTTTATCTCCCTTATTACGGGTGTATGTTGAGTTGGGTGGAGCATGGTTCACGAGTATTGGTGGACCCAGTAACATATTAATAATAGTGAATATATTTGGGGATAGTTAATACTATTTCTCAGTTACTGATATTATCTTGACGTGTGTAGTTTAATATTTCTTAAATAATTTTGATAGTATTGCTTTTTGAATGTTTGTGTCATTAAGTGGAACCAGAGTGATACTGTGAGTTGATTCTTTTAATGCATCTAATTTTTCTTCATAATTCTGATCTCAGGTATAACCTTTGTTCCCCAGAGTAGTGGTTAAGTTAGGTTAGGAAGTGTGCATCTGTTGGGGTGATATAATTTTGTTGAGTGCCCTTAAGGCCTATTCATTGTAGGGTATTTAATTTCTTATTTTTTATTACCATTTCCTCAGTGACTGATATTATTTTGTTGAAAGCCCTTAAGGCCTATTCATTGTAGAGTATTTAATTTCTTATTTTTTATTACCATTCCCTCAGTGACTGATATTATTTTGTTGAAAGCCCTTAAGGCCTATTCATTGTAGAGTATTTAATTTCTTATTTTTAATACCATTTCCTAAGTGACTGATATTATTTTGTGAAAGCCCTTAAGGCCTGTTTCATGTGTGCAAGCAACATTTCTTAATACTTCAAATTTATTGTTGCCTGAGTTTCTAATAATTTCTATATCATGTATAACTTTTATTCCCCAGAGTAGTGTTTTAAGTTCAAGTTAAGAGGTGTGCATATTGGTGTACCATTATTTGATTGTGTTTGTAGTGTTGGAGGGAATATAAGTGTCTAAATTTTACAGTGTGTCTCATTCATCCCAGTTACAGACGCTATCCTTCCACGGGTCACGGACAATTCATTTTGTTTAGCAGATTTAAGTGTTCTTGTGCTGGTTCGGGATTTTTCTCAAAGGGGCGCTTCCACTGCCATTACCATCTATTAATTTTTAATAAACCCCAAGTCAAGTGAGAAATTAAAGTCCAGTAAATTCCGACCGGTTACATATATATAGCAGCTATGCAAATAGATCACGCGCCACTTCTTCTACTTTCATATAGCAGCTATATATATATGTTGTCATCCTTTGTGTATGAACCTCTGTCCTGCGTGGCAGTGAGAAGTGATACCACCCTCAGTGTCAAGACCTGACTGAATTACTCAGAATAGGCAGACTGTACTACAAGCTTTGTCAATAAATTTGTTAAACTAAAAACTTGGTCCCAGCCAAGGCCACCTCAGCACAGGTTGCCCAACGCTGGAGGCTATATAAGCATACAAAACAGTCCTAAGAAACAAAATACCACCAGAAATTATATTAGGCAAAAACACTCACCTATTGGGTGAAAGGAAGGCCAAGTGAACAACGAAAAACGCTTTTCCCTGAAGCATACACTGGAAAAAATAGAACACTCCGCACACAACCAAAGCTTTTTCGGAGTGAGGGTTGTAAACTCTTGGAACACCTACCAGAGAGTGTTGTGACGGCACCGAGTGTGAGCTCTTTCAAGAGAAGACTTGACCAACACTGGAGCGGGTTCAGGTACATTCAGGAGCCGGTGCATGCCCAGTATTTGCCAACAGTGCGTGACAGAGACGTGACCGATCGCCCGGGCGGCTAGCGAGCCGATCTTTTGGTGAAGAAGATAAATGAAAAGAGACGTGACCGATCGCCCAAGCGGCTAACACGCCGATCAGTGGCGAAGAGGATAAAACAAAAACAAAAAAAAGCTGAGAAGAAATGGAAGCTGTACTGGGAGTCTAGGAATGTGCTTGGGGTAGCCGGTTGTGGATGAACAAGAGGGATGACTGATGTAGATTTTCTTTATTTTAACTTTATCTTTAATATTTCTTTATTCACAGTAAGGAAACTGTAGGAGGTCCAATAACAGTGGAGAGACGTCTGAGTTTATTGGTGAGATGTCCTAGAGCGTAACTTGTAATTTCCCCAGACACTCCCATCTTACTGGTCAGTTACCATACTCAAAAATGGCAGTCGCGCCAACCGCCTCACACTTTTACTTTTACTTTCATCCTCTTCACTACTGATCGGCTCGTTAGCCTCTGGGCGATCGGTCACGTCTCTGATTACTTTTCCTTTTCTTTTATCCTCTTCACCAAAAGATCGGTTGTTTGTAAATGTAAAATTATGATTGAACGTATGTGTGTAACTGTAATCAATATATATATATATATATATATATATATATATATATATATATATATATATATATATATATATATATATATATATATATATATATATATATATATATGTAACCGGTCGGAATTTGCTGGACTTGAATTTCTACTTGACTTGGGGTTTATTAAAATTTAATAGATGGTAAAGGCAGGAAGCGCCCCTTTGAGAAAATCCCGAACCAGCACAAGAACACTTAAACTACTAACAAAATGAACTGTCCGTGACCCGTGGAAGGATAGCGTCTGTGACTGGGATGAATGAGACACACTGTAAAATTTAGACACTTATATTCCTCCAACACTACAAACACAATCAAATAATGGTACACCAATATGCGCACCTCTTAACTTAAACTTTAAACACTACTCTGGGGAATAAAAGTTATACATGACATAGAAATTATTAGAAACACAGGCAACAATAAATTTGAAGTATTAAGAAATGTTGCTTGCCCACATGAACAGGCCTTAAGGCTTTCACAAATAATATCAGTCACTTAGGAAATGGTACTAAAAATAAGAAATTAAATACTCTACAATGAATAGGCCTTAAGGGCTTTCAACAAAATTATAGCACCCCAACAGATGTACACTTCCTAACCTAACTTAACCATCACTTGGGAACAAGGTTATACCTGAGATCAGAATTATGAAGAACAATTAGAGGCATTAAAAGAATCAAATCACAGTATCACTCGTTCACTTAATGGCACAAACATTCAAAAACAATATTATCAAAATTATTTAGAAACTATTAAACCACACGTCAAGATAATATCAGTCTGAGGAATGGTGTTAACTACACCCGAATGGGAGGAAAATGTTCCTCTAGGTATCTCCTAGACCTAGACTCACGGTCTGTGTGACCATTAGTTTACTCAGATAGCCTCAGTGTACTCCCAGTGCGTCCATAAAGGGAAGGGAGGAGCCAATCAGACCTTGTACAGTTGAGAGAAACTTTAGCTTCCCGTTAGCAAGAGGGTTTCACTAGCTGCCTGGGACATGTGGGGTTGTGCACTGAGTGGTAAGAACTGATCACCCACTGCTGATGCTGGTCCCGTGTCGTTTTAGTTGTCAGGAGCACTCGTTCACTAAGAGATCCTTTGCTACCCGCTAAACAGTGACAGGCCTACACTGATCGGTCCAATGGCGACAATCGCCACCCTCAATCATCAACGCAGTCAATCTCGCAGTCAACTCCGGTCAACTCCAGTCAACTCCAGTCAAGGGTTCTGACGGAAACCCTGAAATGAACTCACTGTTAGCTCTATTTACTTTATCACTGCCCTATCTAACCCTGTCTGAGATCGAATGAGACTTACTTGTTATACTGCAATAGCGCAGCACAGGTGACTAGGCCACGTGACTATTTCTGATGGACGCGCGGACGTCTTGTCTGTGTGAATGCTCTCCAGGACTGGCCTAGCCAGTCGCGTCTACCCAAGGCGCTAGCTTGGCCTACGTGATATATTTACCGCCTAACTAATAACCCTTGGGACACCCGTAACATTATTCAGACTGCTAAACGATCTATAATAATTTCAAATTCAATAATAGTCCCTTAACTTCATGAATCGCATCATTATTAATTCGGTAAATTACATTTAATATCATATAGGCCTAGTTCCGCAGTCTCGCTACGAGCAGGCAGCGCTCTCCTCAGATGACCTTTAACGCTCAGTATCACTCATGGCGTTTGAAATTACTCTGAAATTTCTGGATATTACATATATATATATATATATATATATATATATATATATATATATATATATATGCTGATAACCACAAGGAAAAGAAACACGAAGTTCCCAAGCGCTGTGTAATTCACGGTTCGATCACTGACACGCTCGGTTCTTAGCTGTAAATGGGTATCCAAGTCTCAACGGGAAAGTAGAGAACAGTTAGTGCAGTACCGACCATGCTGCCTCCTTGTGTACCGAAGGCTTAGTGTACAGTGTGTTGTACTGTCCATCTGTTCGTGTAAGTGGAGCCAACATTGATATAAATATTTCATCTGTGAAAGCGATGGTTGGCGAAGGGCGATTAATTGGTCGGGATGTACCTACCCACCCGCGTCAGCAAAACGGCGCTCCTGTGGTCGGAGCAATTGAGGCAATGTTTGGCTCCTTCACCAGAATGAGACGTGGGCAGCCGAGAGTAAGCTAGTGACTGGTGGTGTTCAGGGTCACGTATGTCCCCTCCCCCCAGTCTAACCTAACCCTAACAATATGACTGCCCGGGGAGTAGTAGGCCCCAAGCCTAAGTATTAGCACGGTCCCAGCCGTAAAAAGCCCCTAACCCAACCTGACCTAATCGTTATAGCAATCAACAAAAATGGTTCTAATCTTCGCGGGTCATACTTATGAGATTAAGTTAAGATTGGATCAAGTTGAGGCCTAATGAGACTGGGGTTCGTTTTAAGTTGACGGGTGACAGGTGACCCCCACATCACCACCATCAGTATCTGTCACTTTATATAACATAAGTAGTGTTTAGATGTTATTGTGAAAATAGTATAATTTTTAGAAGTCATGGGTAAATGCTCCTCGGCGGACCTCAGTCTGTTAAGAACAGTGATTAATCCTAATATACTATAAAAGCGCTATCGAATGTATGTCTGTCTGTCTGCTCTGTTTGTCTGTCTGTGCAGCCCGAAACGGCACAGTCGTTTTTCATCAAACTTGAGGTGGAGAAATCATAAAAATTCGTAGAGAGTGGAACAAACGTGGTCCCCATGTCTATGGGTTCTTCTTTAGGAAACCATTAATTAACCATTTTATTCTACGATGGCAGCACCCAAATTAACCATGCAAGTCTACAGAGTTGCCACCCTCATTCACTGTAGCTGTCAGCGGATACAATACAATACCACTTTAATACACCATACAATACCATACAACCCCAATACACAACGACTATAAATATTTGTAAGAATAAAAACATAATTATATAGACATGTAAGACTCACAACTTGATAAGATATCCGTAAGACGGTAGCTATTGGAAATGTGATTAAATGTTTTTGTTAATAATCAGTGTAGAAATCCATCGGTATTGGTGGTACAATCCTAATGGTCTCTAATCCTGTTATTGTTGATTAGGTGAGGTTAATCTCTGGGTTTATTGAGATTAAAGATAAGGTGTGGGGTTTATTCTACACCAATATTGGTCTCAGGTACGACCCTTATTGTAACAATCACGACCATGATTATAACAACAAGGACCTGATTATAACTACCACGACCATGATTATAAACAACACGACACTGATTACTACCACGACGATGATTATAACAGCCACGACCATGATTATAACTACCCACGACCATGATTATAACAACCCGACCATGATTAAACTACCCGACCATGAATATAACATACGACCATGATTATAACCCGACCATGACTATAACAACCAGGACCATGATTATAACTACGACCATGATTATAACAGCCACGACAATGATTATAACAACCAGGACCATGATTATAACAACCACGACCATGAGTATAACAACAACGACCGCCATTACAACAACCACGACATGATTATAACAACGACGACCATGATTATAACAACAACGACTATGATCATAACCACGAAAATGATTATAACAACCACGACTATGATTATAAAACCCACGACCATGATTATAACAACCACGACCATGATTATAACTACCACGAACATGATTTTAACAACCACGACCATGATTTTAACAACCGACCATGATTATAACAACCCACGACCATGATTATAACTACCGACCATGATTATAACAAACGCGACCATGATTATAACAACCAGGACCATGATTATAACTACCCACGACCATAGTTATAACAACCACGACCAAGATTATAACAACCAAGACAATGATTATAACAACCACGACATGATTATAACAACCCGACCATGATTATAACGATCGCGACCGCCAGTTATAACAACCACGCTATGATTACAACCACGACCATGATTATAACGATCACGACCATGATTATAACAACAACGCCTATGATTATAACAACCCGACCATGATTATAACAACCGACCATGATTATAACAACCACGACTATGATTATAACAACACGACCATGATTATAGCAACCACGGCCATGATTATAACAACCACGACCATGATTATAACAACCACGACCATGATTATAACAACCCACGACCATGATTATAACGTCACGACCATGATTATAACAACCGACTATGATTATAACAACCACGACCATGATTATAACAACCACGACCATGATTATAACAACCACGACTATGATTATGACAACCACGACCATGATTATAACAACCACGACCATGATTATAACAACCACGACCATAATTATAACAACCACGACCATGATTATAACAACCGCAACCATGATTATAACAACTACGATTATGATTATAACAACCACGACTATGATTATAACAACCAAAATATGATAACAACCACGACTATGATTATAAGAACCAGGACCATGATTATAACAACCACAACTATGATTATAACACCCACGACCATGATTATAACAACCACGACAGTTATAGCAACCACGACTATGATTAGAACAACCACGACCATGATTATAACACCCACGACCATGATTATAACAACCAAGACTATGATTATAACACCCACGACCATGATTAAAACAACCACGACTATGATTATAACAACCACGACCATGATTATAACAACCACGACCGTGATTATAAAACCCACGACCATGATTAAAACAACCACGACTATGACTATAACGCCCACGACCATGATTATAACGTACAGCTGCATTAGTGCATTACAATTAAATAGTGAACATTGCTTTCTGACTTCATTCTTTAACAACCCAACTAACAATATTTTTTTCTGTTTCAGATTCTGATGCATTTATAAGTTGATAATATTTGCGATGGCTGCTTGTGTCAGGACGAGGAACCAAAAATCCAGCCATCTCAGTCACTATCTTGGGTCTGGGAGAGAGCTCCGAAGTCGGTTGCCTACATTGAGAGATGCTTTGAGATACGGTGTTTTAATCAGGCAAATCAGTGAAAAGAACCAAAGAACTTACACAAACAAAGACATTGCCAGTGATATGACCAAAGCTGTCTTGGCACAGTACACTCTGGCTAACGCTCAGTTCAAGCCTCCAGTCATAACAAGTCAGAAGAAGATTAGTGAGAGACTGCTAGCCAGTTGGGAAAAGGCAAGAGACATCTCTCTTGGGAGAGGAAAACTTGCAGTTAAGGACAGCTTTGCCAAGCAACTGGACCAGTTATTTGACATAATTACTTGCAAGTGCCCAATTGTTCTCTGTCCTGAGTTTGGATGCGATCGTGACTGTAAATCCGAGGCCCACATCTCCTGTATTTGCAAGCGTGAACTGAAGATTCCTGTGATCGAACTGGCATTTGTCAAAGCACAGAGAGAGAAGACTGGCAGTATAGGGGCTCTCAGCCAAGATATTCCGGAGTCCAAGAGACAGGAGGCTGCCACAGAGAGACAGAAGAAGAGAAGAGTTGCCGAGGAAAAGAGACTGAGAAGGCCCAGGGTGAGGTAAAAAAGGCCGATGATTGGAGTCAAGCTGATTCAGAGTTTAATGACTTCCCATGGCTGATCCGAGTGCTGACCAGGAGAATGGTGACTTTGTCCCTAACCCAGAAAATAATGATCCCAAACCTTCCAGGCATAAGATTCGAAATAGGAAAGATATCCCGAGCATAGCTCTGGCCAGCATGCGACACCACGCTGGTCTCAGAGAAACTGCAGAGATAGCAACAGCTGCCTGGGTTGACGGTGGTTTGATAACACCTGATGATGTTCACCTGGTGATAGATCATAACAAAGTAAGGAGAGCTCAGGAGAAACTTGTCAGTAACCTAGAAGAAGAGTTTGATAAGGGGATAAGAGAAAATGGAATCAATTGTTTGTTCTTTGATGGGAGAAGGGATGACACTAAAGTGTTCATGAAAGTTGGAGATTCTGACAAGTTGTTCCCTGCCATGGTGAAGGAGGAACACTACTCCTGCTGCAGTGAACCAGGAGGGAAGTATTTTTGGCATTTCACTCCAGAGAAAGATGACATCAGGAAACCAGCTGAGATAGTTGCAGATAACATTGTGAACTAGCTCAGAGAGAGGAACGTAGACCAGACCCTGCAGGCCATTGGAGGGGACAGCACCAACACGAACACAGGGTGGCAGGGGGTCATACAGTGTCGAGCGGAAGATTGGGAGGAAGCTGGTCTGGATTGTTTTGGCGTGCCTCCACACCAACGAGGTTGCCCACTCAGACATCGATCCAGGAGCTGGATGGCAAGACTCTTTCAAACAACAGATGGTCTGGTCCTCTTGGCAAGATGCTGGACTCTGCCACTGAGTTAGAAATAAATCCGAGCTTTGAAAAAATCACAATTGGCCCTCCACTCGTTGAGCTTGCACATACTGTCATTGACGACCTGAGTACTGACCAGTACTATGGTTACATGATTTGCAGTGCCATCAAAACTGGGGTCATGCCTGATAGACTTGCTTACCTGCAGTTAGGTCCAGTCTCACATTCTAGGTGGCTCACAGCGGCTCTCAGGTTCTGCAGAATTTGGGTCGCTCATCATGACTGAAAGGGAACCAGCTTCACAATCACAGGACTTGTGTCCAATTCATCGTGAGTGTCTACTTGCCAAATTGGTTCAACACCAAGGTCAAGTCATCGTTCTCCGAAAGGTCCGAGGCATGTTCTCTTCCAGCTTGAGCTCCTGAGAGTCAATAGCCAAGGAAGGTTGTTCAGATTGTGGAGCAGACTGTGAGGAGATCTTCCTGGTATGCTCAACCCGAGGCAGTTCTGCAGACAATGCTCTGCAGTAAGGATGAGGAGGAGAGAAGAGTGGCAGTCAAAAAGATCTTGGATATGAGACTTATGAGAGGATCCGGGCATGACGAATCAGTTGGTGACGATTCCTTCAGGGTCAGGAAGACTCCTGAAGTCAATCTAGGTGCCAAGACCCTCACTGATCTCATAGATCTGGATAACATCCAGGCTGGCAGTGAGCCCCCTCTTACCTGCAGCCTCACCAATGTTCAAGTCTGAGCTTTCCTGGACAACCCCATGCATGTCCCTGCCTGGCCCTCGCACACCCAGAGTATAGAGCATTGTGTACAGCAAGTGAGCGAGGCCAGCAGTCACGTGTACAGCCAGGAGAGGAGGGAAGGCTACATCCGAGCTCAGGTGGTCAGCAGGGAGGTGATGAGTAGAAACAGAAGCAAGAAAGACATGTTCTCTATGGTGTGCAGCAACACCGGGTCGTAGTAGTAAAACCGGTTTTTGTATTTGATGATTTTGTTTTCTAAAGGAATATTAAATTTAATAAATGTGTCAAGATCATTCGTTTCACTATTCTGGATCATTTTCATCCTAATAAATTAACCTGATACATTTACTTTACTTTAAATAAGCTATTTAGTGGTGTTGGTAAAAGGGTGGGAATACTGAATTTTCATAAGATTTCAAGTTAAAATTTACCTAGCAAAAAATGAAAGCTTTTCAAATCTGAAGATATCACATGATTCTGCACATAGAACTACATCATTAATACCATGGGCCGATTTTTCAAACTAAAAAAAAAAAATTCGCCTCCGTATGACACACCCTACTGGCCAGTCGAGTCTGTTGGCAATTCGCAACAATACCTCGAATTGGGAATTTATTTGGTTGCACTTCGACATTGTTGTGATATACTAGAAAATCACACAAATAACATCCTTTCTTTAAGATTCGTTGAACGCCTGTTCGATTTAGAATCAGTACGTCGGTCAAACCACCAGGGCGTATTGTGCTCAGGGTAGATTCACATGACAGCCCTTTTACCTTGCATGTTTCCGGGAGACACACTACATCTGTGCCCGTGTACACGTTGGGTAGTTCGACAGTTGCTTTGGTGATTTCCTCATTTTGGTAATGGAGAGTACTCTTCAACACTGCTGGTACAATCGTCCAACTCTTGCTGCTGTAATCACGCTGGGAAGGTGTGTGGTTGAGGTCGAGAGATATCTCTGACGCATGATCCGCCTTCCTCTTAATAGGATTGGTAGACAACACTTTCGTCCTAGCGGTGAGCATAGGTTCAGAATGACTCATTGCTGTGTAGGAAACACCTTTAAACGTAACACTATTATTACGTGGATGAATATCTATCATGTTCTTTCGAAGAGTTGGTAGACCAAGTAACCCGTCAGCTGGCAAATTGAACTGCTGAACTATATAAAAGTCCGCGTAGAAGGGCGTACCACGTCTTGAGAATCTGAGTGGTAACGTCACCATTCCTTTGATGCTCAGCTGAGTACCTGAAACTCCTTCGAGCTCAGCGTTACTAGGCCTCCATTTGAATTTGCGGTGAGGGAATTTACGTTGTAACTCGTGATATGATGTCAAGGCCAATACATTAGCGCAAGCACCTGTGTCTATATCAAGAACCAATCTGGTATTATCCACTCTCACCGGCACTGACAACACTTCCACTTTGCTAAGCGCCGCTATTAAGTGTGAAGCCGACGCACTGTTGTTCTCAGGGTGGACTGATTAGCACCTCCTTGTCAGGAGATGGCGGTCAGTTCCCAGCGGTGCATATCTCACTGGCGGGTCACGGCTCTCACTGGTACTGTCTAGTACTGAATTCACTGGCTTAAACACTGTTCATAACTGTTCAACACTGGTTCCACTTCTTTCCGAAACGAAATGTCACTTTTGATTATGTTGATATCCCGGTGGTGAGGATGGGTCGGGGAGAGGGACGTGGGGAATGGGCCGAGCATTGGCCAAGGGTGAGAGCTGCTCAGCAGGAGCAGCGCCTAAATAGGTCTTGACTGTGTGGTAAGTGACGTCGTGTGTGGCACTCTCTCCTGTGTGGTAAGTGACTTGGTGTGTGGCACATTCACCTGTGTGGTACGTGAAGTCGTGTGTGGCACTCTCTCCTGTATGGTAAGTGACTTGGTGTGTGGCACACTCACCTGTGTTGTAAGTGATGTGGTGTGTACACTCTCTCCTGTGTGGTAAGTGACGTGGTATGTTGTAATTTCATTGTGTTGTAAGTGACGTGGTGTGTGATAGTCTCACCTGTCTGGTATGTGACGTGGTGTGTGGCACTTTCACCTGTGTTGTAAGTGACGTGGTATGTGGCACTCTCACCTCTGTGATAAGTGACGTTGTGTGTGATACTCTCTCCTGTGTGGTAAGTGACGTGGTGTGTGACACTCTCACCTGTGTGGTAAGTGCCGTGGTGTATGGCACTCTCAACTGTGTGGTAAGTGACGTCGTGTGTGGCACTCTCTCCTGTGTGGTAAGTGACTTGGTGTGTGGCACACTCACCTGTGTGGTAAGTGCCTTGGTGCGTGGTACTTTCTTTGTGTGGTAAGTGACGTTTTGTGTGGCACTCTCTCATGTGTGGTAACTGACGTGGTGTGTGGTACTTTCATTGTGTGGTAAGTGACGTGGTGTGTAGCACACTCTCACCTGTTTGGTAATGACGTGGTGTGTGGCACTCTCTTCTGTGTGGTAAGTGACGTGGTGTGTGACCTCTCACCTGTGGTAAGTGCCGTGGTGTGATGCTTTCCATATGTGGTAAGTGTCGTGGTGTGTGGCACTCTCTCCTGTGTCGTAAGTGACGTGGTGTGTGGCACTCTCTCCTGCGTGGTAAGTGACGTGGTGCGTGACACTCTCACCTGTGTGGTAAGTGTCGTGGTGTGTGGCACTCTCACCTGTGTGGTAAGTGACGTGATGTGTGGCACTCTCACCTGTGTGGTAAGTGACGTGGTGTTTGACACTCTCGCCTGTGTAGTAAGTGACGTGGTGTGTGATAGTCTCACCTGTGTGGTATGTGACGTGTTGTGTGGCACACTCTCACCTGTGTGGTAAGTGTAGTGGTGTGTACACTCTCTCCTGTGTGGTAAGTGACGTGGTGTGTAGCACACTCACCTGTGTGGTAAGTGACGTCGTGTGTGGCACTCTCTCCTGTGTGGTAAGTGACTTGGTATGTGGCACACTCACCTGTGTGGTAAGTAACGTGGTGTGTGATACTTTCCATATGTGGTAAGTCTCGTGGTGTGTGGCACTCTCTTCTGTGTGGAAAGTAACGTGGTGTGTGGTACTTTCATTGTGTTGTAATTGACGTGGTGTGTAGCACACCCTCATCTGTGTCGTAAGTGACGTCGTGTGTGGCACTCTCTCCTGTGTGGTAAGTGACTTGGTGTGTGGCACACTCACCTGAGTGGTAAGTGCCGTGGTGTGTGGTACTTTCATTGTGTGGTAAGTGGCATTTTGTGTGGCACTCTTTCCTGTGTGGTAATAGACGTGGTGTGTGGCACCTTCAGCTGTGAGGTAAGTGACGTGGTGTGTGATAATTTCCATATGTGGTAAGTGTCGTGGTGTGTGGCACTCTCACCTGTGTGTTAAGTGGCTTGGTGTGTGGCACTCACACCTGTGTGGTAAGTGACGTGGTGTGTGTGTGACACTCTCTCCTGTGTGGTAAGTGACGTAGTGTGTGGCACACTCACCAGTGTGGTAAGTACAGTGGTGTGTGGTACTTTCATTGTCTGGTAAGTGACGTGGTGTTTGACACTCTCTCCTGAGTGGTAAGTGACGTGGTGTGTGGCACTTTCACCTGTGTGGTAAGTGACTTGGTGTGTGGCACTCTCTCCTGTGTGGTAAGTGACGTGGGGTGTGGTACTTTCATTGTGTGGCACGTGACGTGGTGTGTAGCACAGTCTCACTTGTGTGGTAGTGACGTGGTATGTGGCACTCTCACTTGTGTGGTAAGTGACGTGGTGTGTGGCACTCTCACTTGTGTGGTAAGTGACGTGGTGTGTGGCATGCTCACCTGTGAGGTAAGTGACGTGGTGTGTGGCACTCTCACCTGTGTAAGTGATGTGGCATGTGGCATTCTCGCCTGTGTGGTAAGTTGATGTGGTGTGTGGCACTCTCACCTGTGTGGTAAGTGACGTGGTGTGTGACACTCTCACCTGTGCCAGTAAGTGACGTGGTGTGTGAGCACACTCTCGCCTGTGTGGTAAGTGACGTGGTGTGTGGCACTCTTACCTGTGTAAAGTGACCTGAGTGTGTGATATTCTCACCTATGTGGTTGTGACGTGGTGTGTGACACTCTTTCCTGTGTGGTAAGTGATGACGTGGTGTATGGACCTCTCTCACCTGTGCGGTAAGTGACGTGGTGTGTGACACTCTCGCCTGTGTGGTAAGTGACGTGGTGTGTGGCACTCTTACCTGTGTAGTAGGTGACCTAGTGTGTGATATTCTCACCTGTGTGGTTAGTGACGTGGTGTGTGACACTCCTACCTGTGTGGAAAGTGACGTGGTGTATGGCACTCTCACCTGTGTGGTAAATGACGTGGTGTGTGACACTCTCTCCTGAGTGGTAAGTGACGTGGTGTGTGACACTCCTACCTGTGTGGTAAGTGACGTGGTGTGTTGCACACTCCTGTGTGGTAAGTGACGTGGTGTGTGGTACTTTCATTGTGTGGTAAGTGACGTGGTGTGTAGCACACTCTCACCTGTGGTTTAAGTGATGACGTGGTGTGTAGCACACTCTCACCTGTGTGGTAGGTGATGTGGTGTGTACACTCTCTCCTGTGTGGTAAGTGACGTCGGGTGTGGCACTCTCTCCTGTGTGGTAAGTGACTTGGTGTGTGGCACACTCACCTGTGTGGTAAGTGCCGTGGTGTGTGGTACTTTCATTGTGTGGTAAGTGACGTTTTGTGTGGCACTCTCTCCTGTGTGGTAATAGATGTGGTGTGTGGCACATTCACTTGTGTGGCAAGTGACGTGATGTGTGGCACTCTCACCTGTGTGGTAAGTGGCATTTTGTGTGGCACTCTTTCCTGTGTGGTAATAGACGTGGTGTGTGGCACCTTCAGCTGTGAGGTAAGTGCCGTGGTGTGTGATAATTTCCATATGTGGTAAGTGTCGTGGTGTGTGGCACTCTCTCCTGTGTGGTAGAGTGACGTGGTGTGTGGCACTCTCTCATGTGTCGTAAGTGTCGTGGTGTGTAGTACTCTCATTGTGTGGTAAGTGACGTGGTGTGTAGCACGCTCTCACCTGTGTGGTAAGTGACGTGGTATGTACACTCTCTCCTGTGTGGTAAGTGACGTAGTGTGTGGTACTTTCATTGTGTTTTAAGTGACGTGGTGTGTAGCACACTCTCACCTGTGTGGTAAGTGACGTGGTGTGTGCCACTCTCACCTGTGTGGTAAGTGACGTGGTGTGTGACACTTTCCATATGTGGTAAAGGTAATCATTGGTGTGTGGCACTCTCTCCTGTGTCATAGTGTCGTGGTGTGTGGCACTCTCTCCTATGTGGTAAGTGACGTGGTGTGTGGCACTCTTTCCTGCGTGGTAAGTGATGTGGTGTGTGATAGTCTCACCTGTGTGGTATGTGACGTGTTGTGTGGCACACTCTCACCTGTGTGGTAAGTGACGTGATATGTGGCACTCTCACCTGTGTGGTAAGTGACGTGGTGTGTGAGTAGTCTCACCTGTGTGGTATGTGACGTGGTGTGTAGCACACTCTCACCTGTGTGGTACGTGAAGTGGTGTGTACACTCTCTCCTGTGTGGTAAGTGACGTGGTGTGTAGCACACTCACCTGTGTGGTAAGTGACGTCGTGTGTGGCACTCTCTCCTGTGTAGTAAGTGACTTGGTATGTGGCACACTCACCTGTGTGGTAAGTAACGTGGTGTGTGATACTTTCCATATGTGGTAACTCTCGTGGTGTGTGGCACTCTCTTCTGTGTGGTAAGTAACGTGGTGTGTGGTACTTTCATTGTGTTGTAATTGACGTGGTGTGTAGCACACCCTCATCTGTGTCGTAAGTGACGTCGTGTGTGGCACTCTCTCCTGTGTGGTAAGTGACTTGGTGTGTGGCACACTCACCTGTGTGGTAAGTGCCGTGGTGTGTGGTACTTTCATTGTGTAGTAAGTGGCATTTTGTGTGGCACTCTTTCCTGTGTGGTAATAGACGTGGTGTGTGGCACCTTCAGCTGTGAGGTAAGTGACGTGGTGTGTGATAATTTCCATATGTGGTAAGTGTCGTGGTGTGTGGCAGTCTCACCTGTGTGTTAAGTGGCTTGGTGTGTGGCACTCACACCTGTGTGGTAAGTGACGTGGTGTGTGTGTGACACTCTCTCCTGTGTGGTAAGTGACGTAGTGTGTGGCACACTCACCAGTGTGGTAAGTACAGTGGTGTGTGGTACTTTCATTGTCTGGTAAGTGACGTGAGTGTGACACTCTCTCCTGAGTGGTAAGTGACGTGGTGTGTGGCACTTTCACCTGTGTGGTAAGTGACTTGGTGTGTGGCACTCTCTCCTGTGTGGTAAGTGACGTGGGGTGTGGTACTTTCATTGTGTGGCACGTGACGTGGTGTGTAGCACAGTCTCACTTGTGTGGTAGTGACGTGGTATGTGGCACTCTCACTTGTGTGGTAAGTGACCTGGTGTGTGGCACTCTCACTTGTGTGGTAAGTGACGTGGTGTGTGGCATGCTCACCTGTGAGGTAAGTGACGTGGTGTGTGGCACTCTCACCTGTGTAAGTGATGTGGTATGTGGCATTCTCGCCTGTGTGGTAAGTTGATGTGGTGTGTGACACTCTCACCTGTAGTAGTGAGAAGTGACGTGGTGTGTAGAACACTCTCACCTGTGCAGTAAGTGACGTGGTGTGTAGACACTCTCGCCTGTGTAGTAAGTGACGTGGTGTGTGGCACTCTTGCCTGTGTAGTAAGTGACCTAGTGTGTGATATTCTCACTATGTGGTTAGTGACGTGGTGTGTGGCACTCTCACCTGTGTGGTAAGTGACATAGTGTGTTACACTCTCACCTGTGTGGTAAGTGACGTGGTGTGTGGCACTTTCACCTGTGTGGTAAGGGACGTGGTGTGTGGCACTCTCACCTGTGTGGTAAGTGACATAGTGTGTTACACTCTCACCTGTGTGGTAAGTGACGTGGTGTGTGATACTTTCCATATGTGGTAAGTGACGTGGTGTGTGACATTCTCACCTGTGTGGCAAGCGCCGTGGTGTGTGGCACTCTCACCTGAGTGTTAAGTAACGTAGTGTGTGGCACTCTCACCTGTGTTGCTTAGTGACGTGGTGTGTGACACTCTCTCCTGTGTGGTAAGTGACGCGGTGTGTGGCACTTTCACCTGTGTGGTAAGTGACGTGATGTGTGGGCTCTCTTCCCTGTGTGGTAAGTGACATGGTGTGTGGCACTTTCACCTGTGTGGTAAGTGACGTGGTGTGTGGCTCTCTTACCTGTGTGGTAAATGGCGTGGTGTGTGGCTCTCTCACCTGTGTGTTAAGTGACGTAGTGTGTGACACTCTCACCTGTGTGCTAAGTGACGTGGTGTATAACACTCTCACTTGTGTGGTAAGTGACATGGTGTGTGGCACTCTCACATGTGTGGTAAGTGACGAGGTGTGTGGCACTCTCACCTGTGTGGTAATTGACGTGGTGTGTGGCACTCTCACCTGTGTGGTAAGTGACGTGGTGTGTGGTACCCGTGTGGTAAGTGACGTGGTTTGCAGCACTTCACCTGTGGTAAGTGACGTGGTGTGGCACTCTCACCCGCGTGGTGGGTGACGTGTGTGGTAATTTTCATTGTGCGGTAAGTGACGTGGTGTGTAGCACACTCTCACCTGTGTGGTAAGTGACGTGGTGTGTGGCACTCTCTCATGTGTGGTAAGTGACGTGGTATGTGGTACTTTCATTGTGTTGTAAGTGATATGGTGTGTAGTACTTTCATTGTGTGGTAAGTGACGTGGTGTGTGGCACACTCACCTGTGTGGTAAGTATCGTGGTGTGTGGTACTTTCATTGTGTGGCAAGTGACGTGGCATGTGACACCCTCTCCTGTGTGGTAAGTGACGTGGTATGTACGCTCTCACCTGTGTGGTGGGTGGTGTGTGTGGTAATTTCATTGTGTTTGTGTGGCGTGGTGTGTGTCTCTCACCTGTGTGGTAAGTGACGTGGTGTGTGGCTTTCTCACCTGTGTTGTAAGTGACGTGGTGTGTGACACTCTCCACCTGTGTGGTAAAGTGACGTTGTGGCGTGATGCCACTCTCCTGTGTGTGTTAAGTGACGTGGTGTGTGACCTCACCTGTGGTGGTAGAGTGACGTGGTGTGGCAGCACTCCTGTATTGTGTGGTATAAGTGATTGGTGGTAACTCTCTCCTGTGTGGTAAGTGACGTGGTGTGTGGCACTCTCTCCTGTGTATGGCATGGTGTGTGGCACTCTCACCTGTGTGGTAAGTGACGTGTTGTGTGGCACACTCTCTCCTGTGTGGTAGACTGGTGTGGCACTTTCACCAATGTGAAGTGACGTGGTGTGTGGCCTCTTACCTGTGTTATGAGTGACGTGGTGTGTGGCTCTTACCTGTGGTAGTGCGTGGTGTGTGGCACTCTTACCTGTGGGGTAAGTGATGTGGTGTGTGTACTTTATCTGTGTGGTAAGTGACGTGTGGGCATCACATCTGTGTGTAGATGACGTGGTGTATGTGGCACTCTCTTTTGTGTGGTAAGTGACGTGGTGTGTGGCACTCTCACCTGTGTTAGGTGACGTGTGGTGTGTGGCATCTCTCTCCTTTGTGGTAGTGACGTGGTTTGTGACACTCTCACCTGTGTGGTAAGTGACGTGGTGTGTGGCACTCACCTGTGTGGTAAGGCGTGTGGTGTGTGGCACTTTTGTGTGGTAAAGTGACGTGGTGTGTGACATTCTCATCTGTTGTAGTAGAGTGGCTTGTTGTTAGTAGTACTCTCTTGTGTGGTAAAGTGACGTGGTGTGTGGCACTCTCCTCTGTAGTAAGTGACGTGGTGTGTCGGCACTCTCCTGTGTTAGTGACGTGTGTGGCACACTCTCTCTGTGGGTAAGTGACGTGGTGTGTGGCTTTCACTGTGTGGTAAGTGACGTGGTGTGTGGCACTTTTTGTGCGGTAAAGTAAGTAGTTGTGACACTCTCACCTGTGTGGTAAAGTGCCGTGGTGTGTGGCACTCTCCTGTGATGATTGAGTGACGTGGTGTGTGATAGTCTCACCTGTGTGGTAAGTGACGTGTTGTGGCACACTCTCCTGTGTGTGTAACGTGGTGGTGTGGCACTCAACTGTGTGTGGTAAGTGACGTGTGGCACTTTCTCCTGTGTGGTAATGGCTTTGTGTGGTGGCACTCTCACCTGTGTGGTAAGTGCGTGGTGTGTGGTACTTTCCATATGTGGTAAGTGTCGTGGTGTGTGACACTCTCTCTTGTGTGGTAAGTGACGTGGTGGTGTGGCACTCTCACCTGTGTAGAGTGCGTGGTGTGTGGCACTCACTTGTGTGGTAAGTGACGTGGTGTGTGGCACTCCTCTCCTGTGTGTTAAGTGACGTGGTGTGTGGCACTTTCACCTGTGTGGTAAGTGACGTGGTGTGTGGTAGTTCTTTCATATGTGTGGGTAGTGTCGTGGTGTGGTAGCTCTCTCCTGTGTTGTAAGTGAATTGGTGTGGTACTTTCATTGTGTGAAAGTGAAGTGAGTTTGTGTGGCACTCTCCTGTGTGGTAATAGGCGTGGTTGTGTGGCACTTTCACCTGTGTGGTAAGTGACGTGGTGTGTAACTCTCTCCTGTGTGGCGTGGTGTGTGGCACTCTCCTGTGTGTAAGAGTACCGTGGTGTGTGGTACTTTCATTGTATGGTAAGTGACGTGGTGTGTGACACTCTCATCTGTGGTAAGTGGCGTGGTGTGTGGTACTCTCTCTTGTGTGGTAAGTAGTCGTGGTGTGTGGCACTCACCTGTGTGTAGTGACGTGGTGTGTGACACTCTCACCTGTGTGGTAAATGACGTGGTGTGTGGCACTTTCACTGTGTGGTAAGTGAGGCGTTTTTGTGGGCACTCTCTCCTGTGTGGTAATAGACGTGGTGTGTGGCAAGCTCTCACCTGTGTGGTAAGTGACGTGGTGTGTGATACTTTCCATGTGGTAAGTGTCGTGGTGTGTGGCACTCTCTCCTGTGTGTAAGTGACGTGGTGTGTGTGCACTTTCACCTGTGTTTTAAACAATACGTAACTTCG
>NW_024736702.1:0-11739 GCF_018991925.1 Homarus americanus
TGTACCTGGCAGTGTCAGCGGTGTACCTGGGAGTGTCAGAGGTGTACCTGGGAGTGTCAGAGGTTTACCTGGGACTGTCAGAGGAGTACCTGGGAGCGTCAAAGGAGAACCTGGGAGTGTCAGTAGTGTACCTGGTAGTGTCAGTGGTGTACCTGGGAGTGTCAGAGGTGTGCCTGGGAGTGTCAGAGGTGTACCTGGGAGTATCAGAGGTTTCCCAGGGAGTGTCAATGGAGTACCTGGGAATGTCAGAGGTGTACCTGGGAGTGTCAGAGGTGTACATGGGAGTGTCTGAGGTGTACCAGAGAGTGTATGAGGTGTACCTTTTAGTGTCAGAGCTGTACATGGGAGTGTCGGAGGTGTACCAGGGAGTGTCAGAGGAATACCTGGGAGTGTCAGAGGTGTACCTGGGAGAGTCAGGGGTGTACCAGGGATTGTCAGTGGAGTACCTGGGAGTGTCAGGGGTGTACCTGGCAGTGTCAGGAGTGTACCTGGGAGTGTCTGAGGTGTACCTGGGAGTGTCAGAGGTGTACCTGGGAGTGTCAGGGGTGTACCAGGGAGTGTCAGTGGAGTACCTGGGAGTGTCGGAGGTGTTCCTAAGAGTGTCAGAGGTGTACCTGGGAGTGTCAGAGGTGTACCTGGGAGTGTCAGAGGTGAACCAGGGTGTGTAAGAGGAGTACCTGGGAATGTCAGAGGTGTACCTGGGACTATCGGAGGTGTACCTGGGAGTATTGGAGGTCTACCTGGGAGTCTCAGAGGTATACCTGGGAGTATCACAGGTGTACCTGGGAGTGTCAGAGGTGTACCTGGGAGGTCAGAGGTGTACCAGGGAATGTCAGTGGAGGCCTGGGAGCATCAGGAGGAGTACCTGGGAGGAGGTGTAAACCTGGGAGTGTCAGAGGTGTACCTGGGAGGTGAGAAGTGTACCTGGGAGGTGAGATGTACCTGGGAGTGTCGGAGGTGTACCTCGGAGAGTCAAAGGTACCTGGAGGTCAGGAGGTGTACCTGGGAGTGTCAGCTGTGTACCAGGGAGTGTCAGAGGAATAACTGGGAGTGTCAGGGTGTACCAGGGAGGTCAGTGGAGTACCTGGGAGTGTCAGGGTGCACCTGGGAGTGTCAGGGTGCACCTGGGAGGCCCGAGGTGCAAATCTGGGAGTGTCAGAGGTGTACCTGGGAATGTCAGGGGTGTACCAGGGAGTGTCAGTGGAGTACCTGGGAGTGTCGCAGGTGTGCCTAAGAGTGTCAGAGGTGTACCTGGGAGTGTCAGAGGTGTACCTGGGAGTGTCAGATGTGTACCTGTGAGTGTCTGGGGTGTACCTGGGAGTGTCTGAAGTGTACCTGGGAGTGTCAGAGGAATACCTGGGAGTTTCAGAGGTGTACATGGGAGTGCCTGGGGTGTACCTGAGAGTGTCAGAGGTGTACCTGGGAGTGTGTGGGGTGTACCTTGGAGTGTCAGGGGTGTACCTGGGAGTGTCAGGAATGTACCTGGGAGTATCTGAGGTGTCCCTGGGAGTGTCAGAGGAGTACCTGGGAATGTCAGAGGTGTATCTGGGAGTGTCTTGGGTGTACCTGGGAGTGTCAGAGTTGTACCTGGGAGTGTCAGAGGTGTTCCTGGGAGTATCAGAGATGTACCTGGGAGTGTCTGAGGTGTACCTGGGAGTGTCTGAGGTGTACCTGGGAGTGTCAGGGGAGAACCAGGGAGTGTAAGACGTGTACCTGGGAGTTTCAGAGGTGTAACTGGGAGTGTCGAAGGTGTATCTGGGAATATCAGAGGTGTACCTGGGAGTGTCAGAGGTGTACCAGGGAGTGTCAGAGGTGAACCAGGGAGTGTCAGGGGTAAACCAGGGAGTGTCTGAGGTGTATCTGGGAGTATTGGAGGTGTACCTGGGAGTATCGGAGGTGTACCTGGGAGTATCAGAGGTGTACCTGGGAGTGTCAGAGGTGCACCAGGGAGTGTCAGTGGAGTACCTGGGAGTGTCAGAGGTGTACCTGGGAGTGTCAGAGGTGTACCTGGGAGTGTCAGCGGTGTACCTGGGAGTGTCAGAGGTGTACCTGGAAGTGTTAGAGGTGTACCTGGGAGTGCCGGAGGTGTACCTGGGAGTGTCAGAGGCAGGCACCTTGGAGGTCAGAGGTGCACCACCTGGGAGTGTCAGAGGTGTACCTGGGAGTGTCAGAGGAGTACCTGGGAGCATCAGAGGAGTACCTGGGAGTGTCAGAGGTGTACCTGAGAGTGTCAGAGGTGTACCTGGGAGTGTCTGAGGTGTACCTGGGAGTGTCAGAGGTGTACCTGGGAGGACCTGAGGTGTACCTGGGAGTGTCGGAGGTGTTCCAGGGAGTGTCAGGTGTACCTGGGAGTGTCGGAGGTAACCTGGGAGGTCGGAGGTGTACCTGGGGAGGTCAGTGCACCTAGGAGTGTCAGAGGTGTACCTGAGGTCAGAGGTGTACCTGGCAGTGTCAGCGGTGTACCTGGGAGTGTCAGAGGTGTACCTGGGAGTGTCAGAGGTGTACCTGGGAGTGTCAGAGGAGTACGTGGGAGCGTCAAAGGAGTACCTGGGAGTATCAGGGGTGTACCTGGGAGTGTCAGTGGTGTACCTGGGAGTGTCAGAGGTGTTCCTGGAAGTGTCAGAGGAAAACCAGGGAGTGTAAGAGGTGTACCTGAGAGTGTCAGAGGTGTACCTGGGAGTGTCGGAGGTGTACCTGGGAGTGTCGGAGGTGTACCTGGGAGTGTCGGAGGTGTACCTGGGAGTGTCGGAGGTGTACCTGGGAGTGTCAGAGGTGTACCTGGGAGTGTCAGAGGTGTACCTGGGAGTGTCAGAGGTGAACCAGGTAGTGTTAGAGTACCTGGGTGTATGATATATATGGACACAAAGTAGTACCTTCAGCTGTATATTATTATATTACTCTTATTAATTATGTATAGTAAAGTATTACAGAACATGTATTAATTCTATGTAATATTCCATTTATTGTGCACCATATTATGTATATAAATTATCACATATATACTTTATGTATTCAGCTTGTGAATGCTGGCATCTGTATAGGCCAGCGCGTAGTAATACATAGATAGATGTAGAGGTAGTTAAGACTGAGTCCTGGTGGCGTGCCCACAGGCTTTCGCGTCCTACTGTATTATCTCCCGTACGAGAATAGAACCTACTTTTAAAGACAACAAGTGTTTGTATATACCCTCAGTAGTATAGAACATTCTTTGGGTATCTGGCAATTCGCTAGATGGCGCAGTGATTATTTCTCAGTGAGATTCAGCGGACCAAGCCTTCCCCGGACTCTGTTTATGGCGTCTCTTCCACTTCAGCCGACAGCAAGACTACTACAAGCCTCTAGACTTAGTGTTGTGAAGTGCTATGCTGTGTACAGTGCTGTGCTGTGAAGTGAAGTGTTTTGTGAAGTGCTGTGCTGTGTATTTTAATCATAATTGTCTGTGCAAGTTGCGGTCAGCTGACTAAGGGAGCGACCCGACAGTACGTGCTCTCCCGTCTATGGTCTGAGGGTGACTGAGGAGCTACGCGACGCTGGCCACTCGCTCCTACGTCTGGCAGCGCGCCAAGTCTCTCCCCTCCCGCCAGGCACACACACACGCATTCACCTTATATTTCTTGTGACTTACTGTAAACTTCTGTAATTCTGTGCATAGATTACGAGGGGCTGACCCGATCTTTTGCACAGATAGAGTACAGAAGCAGTCGGCATGTCTCACAGGGATCATAACGATACCCTGGACGATGGGGCTACAAGTTTTAGTGTGGGAGATCTCTCCCCACCCACCCACACTCCCCACAGTGACAATGCCCAATCACCCACAGAATCTCCTCCCTCGTCGCGAGCCAGCTCTCCTGCGATGCATGCGTCCACAGATCTCCTTCAACTGATAAAGTGGATGGAAACTTCTCGACGCCGGGACGATATTGCAAGGAGAGAAGAGGAAGAAATTAGGTACAAAGAGTCTGAAAGACGACGCCACAAAGAGGAACAAACACGCAGAGAACTCGAAGATATACGTAGACGTGAGGATGACCTTAGAAGACAGGAGGATCAAGCCAGATTTGAAGCTTTGATTTCTCTGTTAGCCTCCCCACAACGTTCTACCGTACAAGATTCGTCTGCTACAACTGATGTTGATGCGACTAGAGGTACTGGTACCTCATTTTCCAGAGTCGGAACAACACCTCAAAAGGCTGCTGTACAGATGCCTCCCTCTCTGATGTCTGACGCTTCTTATCAGATGTTTCGGGAATGGCGTCGACGTTGGCAAGACTATGCAACAATGGTTGACTTGTCCAGTTTATCACAGCCGAAACAAATGATCCAGCTTCGTATGTGCTTGTCCTTAGAGACACAACGTACTCTCGAGCACACACTTCAAGTGCCTCCTACGACAACTCTGACGGTAGAGGCCGTGCTCGACAAGTTGCAGGAACACGTCAAGGGACAGCGCAACGAAGCACTCAGAAGACAACTCCTCCAATGTAAACAGCTTGATGGAGAATCTTTTGACGCGTTTTTTGTAAGGCTCAAAAGGTGTTCAGAGGAAGTTGATGTTTGTCCCGGACATTCTCAAGTCTGTAACCAAGACAATTATAGTGTCGAGATGAAAATTAGTTCGTCTCCCTCGACCCCTTACTCCTTCAAGATCTTGTTGAAATGTCAGGCCTTGAGGCCATGGTGTCACTAAACTGCGCTCTGCAGCCTGACCAGTGAGGCAATTAATATTCCCACAGAAAAGGTAAACAGCAAAAGTGTACCCTCACCCTCCAGCTACACCTTCAGCAGCAGCTTTGTGTAACAGCTGTGCGAGACAGCATAATGCCTCCCAATGCCCAGCTGCTCAAAGCGTGTGCAGAAGTTGCGACCGCCAGGGTCACTGGGCTTATACAGTCAAGTGCCCTGCTAGCAAAGTTCAGTGCAGACTTTGTGGTCGTGTGGGCCATTATGACAAATGTTGTCGTAAGAAGACACAGAAACGACGCCACCTAGGATCCAAGAAGTCATCCTCGGGTAGTGCTGGCGCGCCCCCTCCTTCTGGCAAGCATCAAGACGCTGTGTCCAGTCGTTCCTGCCGTCGTGTACGTAGTTCCACAGACACGACGCCCCAGCACATCAATGTCGTCATTTCTTACGGTAACTCGTCATCCGGTCTTCAGATGTTACCTGACACCGGTGCTGACGTCTCAGTAATTGGTCCACAACATTTAGCAAGTTTGGGAATACCCCGGAGCAACCTACAGCCCCCTCCTCAGACAACGAAACTGACAGCTGATGGTTCCAAGATGGCTCCAGCTTTGGGATCTTTCTGGGCTACCCTTACCTTTGGTAAGCAGTCTTGCTCAGCCCGGATTGATGTTCATAATGGTATCCCGACTCCGCTTTTATCATATGGCCATTGTCAAGAATTGGCCATTATTTCCAAGGAATTCCCTAAACCTATCTTAAAGGTCACCCATGTCAACAGGTTGAAGGAATTCCCTATCTCTACTAACACGTCCCCTTCTGACGCAAGAGCTTACCTTCTCAAGGAGTTTGCTGACGTGTTGGTTAATAAGAAATCTTAAGGATCCACACCACTCAAGCCAATGGTGGGTCCACCTATGAAGATTCATCTTAAGGATGGTGCTACACCTTTTGCCATCCACACCCCTCGTTTGATTCCTCACGCCTACAAGGAGCTAGTTAGACAAGAACTTGACTCCATGGTTGCTCAGGGAATCATCAAACCGGCAGGAGACGAACCTTCACCTTGGTGCCACCCTCTCGTCCCCGTCGCCAAACCTCGTGGTGGAGTACGGATCACCACCGATCTGTCAAAACTTAACCAACAAGTTTCCCGTCCGGCCCACCCTTCACCCACACCCTTCGCAGCTGTTCGAAGTGTGGACCCGAAGGCGAAGTTTTTTACAACTATGGACGCCTTATGTGGTTATTGGCAGATCGAGTTGGCCGAAGAAGACCAACACTTGACTACATTCATCACACCATTTGGAAGATACCGGTATTGCAGAGGCCCCATGGGATTTGCCGCTACAGGCGATGCATTCTGTCAACATGGTGACGCGGCCCTTCAAGGAGTCACGAATTGTGTCAAGGTGGTTGATGATATCTTACTCCACGACGAAGACTACTGTGCCCACCTCTCCCGGATATATGAAGTTCTCACCAGATGTCGAAAGTACGGGATTACCCTCAACGCTGACAGTTTGTAGTCGCCGCTCCATCAGTGAACTTCTGTGGGTACACCCTCTCAGCATCAGGCATTGCAGCTGACCCGGAGAAAGTAAGTGGAATCAGGGATTTTCCAACCCCTGCCAACCTAACAGACCTCCGTTCTTTTTTAGGTCTGGTCAATCAGCTGGCTGAATTCACACCTGACATCTCCGCCGCAGCCCAGCCGTTACGCCCCCTGCTGAGCCCCAGGAGGACATTCCTGTGGACCCCAGATCATCAAGAGGCCTTCCAGCGAGTTAAGCAGGCCCTTGTGAGTCCACCTGTCCTCGCCTGTTACGACCCAGCCCTACCCACCGTCCTCCAGACTGACGCCTCCAGACTCTACGGCGTTGGTTACGCCCTTCTGCAGGACCATGGCGGTGGACAACTCCGCTTAATTCAGTGTGGATCCCGGTTCCTGACGGACACTGAGACCCGATATGCCACGATTGAGCTGGAGATGTTGGCTGTTGTCTGGGCGATGGCGAAGTGCCGTTTCTACCTGATAGGACTTCAGCACTTCACCCTCTTCACTGATCATCGCCCTCTTATGCCTATAATCAATCACTACTCTTTGGATGCAGTAGAAAATCCTCGCCTTCAACGTCTGAAAGAGAAGCTCTCGCCTTATCTCTTCACGGCTGTGTGGCGTGCGGGTAAGCTGTTGTGCATCCCGGATGCCCTGTCCCGCGCCCCCGTCAGTCGCCCCACCCCAGAGGACGAGATGTTGTGTTCTACAGCTGCTGCATCCCTCAAGTCAGTGGTTTCATTGAAGGCCGTCTTCACATCAGAAGAGTCTACAGCACCGGATGCAGACAAGACCCTTGAAGATCTCCGCACCGCAGCCCGGGCCGACCCTTCCTACATCCGGCTCGTCGACTGTGTGTCTCAGGGATTTCCATCTACCCGATACGACCTTCATGAATCGCTACTCCCGTACTGGAAAATACGCGAGGACCTCTATTGTGATGGAGACCTCGTCTTGTATGGTCCACGAGTAGTTATTCCTGCTGCCCTACGCCGCCGTACCTTGGCCCGCCTTCACGACAGCCATCGAGGAGTGGAGGCCACCAAGCGACGAGCGAAGCAGACTGTATTTTGGCCCGGAATCAACGCGGACATTGCAAGTACCGTCCGTGCCTGTGAACCGTGCCAGATTCTGCAACCTAGCCAGCAACAGGAACCTTTAATGTGCGGCGATAACCCTTCAAGACCCTTCGAGTCTGTGTCGGCCGATTTCTTTGCAGTTGCAGGGAAGTCCTTCCTCGTCATTGCCGACCGACTGTCTGGATGGCCTGTTGTCGTCCCCTGTGGTAGTGATACAACGGCTACTGCTACCATCCGGAGCTTCAGGCATTACTTCAGAAAAGTTGGTGTTCCCCTCCGCCTCAGGACTGATGGAGGACCCCAGTTCACCAGCCACGAGTTCCGGGACTTCATGGACCGTTGGGGAGTCCGTCATGTCGTGACCTCGCCCCACTACCCCCAGGCGAATGGACACGCTGAAGCCGCAGTCAAGACTGTGAAACACCTGATCCTTAAGGTGTCACCCTCAGGAAATATCGACTGCGAGGACTTCGATCGAGGTTTGTTGGAGTTACGCAACACCCCGAACTTCACCGGACGCTCCCCAGCCCAGGTTCTATACGGACATCATCTCAGGTCTTGTGTTCCTGCCCACCCAAAGTCTTTTTCTCAAGAGTGGCAGGCCAAGACTGAAGAATGTGACCGCCGTGCAGCAGAACGAGCCGCAGATGTCGCTGCTCGATACGACTGTCATGCCCGCCCCCTTCCCAGGTTGAGTATCGGCCAGCAGATCAGGATTCAAGATCCGGTATCTCACCGCTGGGACAAGGTTGGGGTTGTTATGGGTATTGGCCGGTCCAGGGACTACCAAGTGCGTCTTCCTAGTGGTAGAGTATGGTGGAGGAACCGTCGTTTCCTCCGACCTGTGGAGCTGCCTAGTGTTGACCCTTCCCCAGTTGAGTCCCCTAATGTTGATGTCTCTAAAGTAAATCCATCCCCACCTTGTGTTTCTGCCCCAGTACTCCGCAGGTCCGAGCGACTCAGAAACAAAAGGTCCGCTCAAGATGAAACTATGAGCGTATAGGGGGGAGGGAGGTGTATGATATATATGGACACAAAGTAGTGCCTTCAGCTGTATATTGTTATATTACTCTTATTAATTATGTATAGTAAAGTATTACAGAACATGTATTAATTCTATGTAATATTCTATTTATTGTGCACCATATTATGTATATAAATTATCACATTATACTTTATGTATTCAGCTTGTGAATGCTGGCATCTGTATAGGCCAGTGCGTAGTAATACATAGATAGATGTAGAAGTAGTTAAGACTGAGTCCTGGTGGTGTGCCCACAGGCTTCCTGTGTCCTCTGTAATATCATCTCCCGTACGAGAATAGAACCTACTTTTAAAGACAACAAGTGTTTGTATATACCCTCAGTAATATAGAACATTCTTTGGGTATCTGGCAATACGCTAGACGATCAGGTGACTTTGTTATACTCGACCAGGGGAGTTTATTATACTCGACCAGGGGACTTTGTTACTCTCGATCAGGGGCCTTTGTTAAACTCGATCAGGGGCCTTTGTTATACTTGATCAGGGGACTTTGTTATACTCGATGAAGGGCCTTTGTTATACTCAATCAGGGGACTTTGTTGTACTCGATCAGCGGACTTTGTTATTCTCGTCTGGGGATTTTGTTATACTCATTCAGGGGACTTTGTTATACTTGATTAGGGGACTTTGTTATACTCGATGAGGGGCCTTTGTTAAACTAGATAAGGGGCTTTTGTTATACTCGACCAGGGGACTTTGTTATACTCGATCAGGGGCCTTTGTTAAACTCGATATGGGGACTTTGATATACTCGATCAGGGGACTTTGCTATACTCGATCAGGGGCCTTTGTTAAACTTGATCAGGTGCCTTTGTTATACTCGATCAGGGGACTTTGTTATACTCGATCAGGGGACGTTGTTCTACTCGATCAGGGGCCTTTGTTATATTCGATCAGGGGCCTTTGTTATACTCCATCAGGGGACTTTGTTATACTCGACCACGGTTCTTTATTATACTCGACCAGGGAAGTTTGTTATACTCGACCAGGGGACTTTGTTATACTCGATGAGGGGCCTTTGTTAAACTCGATGAGGGGCCTTTGTTATACTCGACCAGGGGACTTTGTTATACTCGATGAGGGGCCTTTGTTAAACTCGATGAGTGGCCTTTGTTATACTCGATCAGGGGACTTTGTTATACTCTATTAGGGGACTTTGCTATACTCGATCAGGGGGCTCTGTTATAGTCGATTAGGGAACTTTGTTTTGCTCGATCAGGTGACTTTGTTATACTCGACCAGGGGAGTTTATTATACTCGACCAGGGACGTTACTCTCGATCCAGGGGCCTTTGTTAAAGCTCGATCAGGAGACGCTGTTATACTCGATCAGCGGACTTTGTTATACTTGATCAGGGAACTGTTATACTCGATGAAGGGCCTTTGTTATACTTTCAATCAGGGGACTTTGTTATACTCGATCCTTGGACTTTATTTATTCTCGTCTGAGGATTTTGTTATACTCATTCAGGGACTTCGCCTACTTGTTTGAGGACTGTTATACTCGATGAGGGGCCTTTGTTAAACTAGATAAGGGGCGCTGTTATATACTCGACCAGGGGACTTTGTTATACTCGATCAGGGGCCTTTGTTAAACTCGATATGGGGCGCTGTTATACTCGATCAGGGGACTTTGTTATACTCGATCAGTGGACTTTGGTATTCTCGACCAGGTGAGTTTGTTATACTCGACCAGGGGACTTTGTTATGCTCAATGAGGGGCCTTTGTTAAACTCGATGAGGGGACTTTCTTATACTCGACCAGGGGACTTTGTTATACTCGATCAGTGGCCTTTGTTAAACTCGATCAGGGGCCTTTGTCATACTCGATCAGGGGACTTTGTTATACTCGATCAGGGGACTTTGTTATACTCGATCAGCGGACTTTGTTATACTCGATCAGGGGACGTTGTTATACTCGATGAGGGGCCATTGTTATACTCGATCAGGGGCCTTTGTTATACTCCATCAGGGGACTTTGTAATACTAGACCAGGGTTCTTTGATATACTCGACCAGGGCAGTTTGTTATACTCGACCCGGGGACTTTGTTATACTCGATGAGGGGCCTTTGTTAAACTCGATGAGGGGCCTTTGTTATACTCGATCAGGGGACTTTGTTATACTCAACCAGGGTTCTTTGTTATACTTGACCATTGGAGTTTGTTATACTCGACAAGGGACTTTGTTATACTCGATGACGGGCCTTTGTTAAACTCTATGAGGGACCTTTGTTATACTCGACCAGGGGACTTTGTTACACTCGATCAGGTGCCTTTGTTAAACTCGATCAGGGGACATAGTCATACTCGATCAGGGGACTTTGTTATACTCTATGAGGGGACTTTGTTATATTCGATCAGGGGAGTTTGTTATACTCGACCAGGGGACTTTGTTATACTCGATCAGGGGCCTTTGTTAAACTCGATCAGGGGCCTTTGTTATACTCGATCAGGGGACTTTGTTATACTCAATCAGCGGACTTTGTTATACTTGATCAGGAGACTTTGTTATACTCGATGAAGGGCCTTTGTTATACACGATCAGGGGCCTTTGTTATACTCGATCAGGGGACTTTGTTATACTCAACCAGGGTTCTTTGTTATACTTGACCAGGGGAGTTTGTTATACTCGACCAGGGGACTTTGTTATACTCGATGAGGGGCCTTTGTTAAACTCGATGAGGGACCTTTGTTATACTCGACCAGGGGACTTTGTTACACTCGATTAGGGGCCTTTGTTAAACTCGATCAGGGGCCATAGTTATACTCGATCAGGGGACTTTGTTATACTCTATCAGGGGACTTTGTTATACTCGATCAGGGGCTTTTGTTAAACTCGATCAGGAGCGTTTGTTATACTCGATCAGGGGACTTTGTTATACTCGATCAGGGGTCTTTGGTATACTCGACCAGGTGAGTTTGTTATACTCGACCAGGGGACTTTGATATGCTCAATGAGGGGCCATAGTTATACTCGATCAGGGGACTTTGTTATACTCTATCAGGGGACTTTGTTATACTCGATCAGGGGCTTTTGTTAAACTCGATCAGGAGCGTTTGTTATACACGATCAGGGGCCTTTGTTATACTCGATCAGGGGCCTTTGTTATACTCCATTAGGGGACTTTGTTATACTCGACCAGGGTTCTTTATTATACTTGACCAGGGAAGTTTGTTATACTCGACCAGGGGACTTTGTTAAACTCGATGAGGGGCCTTTGTTAAACTCGATGAGGGGCCTTTGTTATACTCGACCAGGGGACTTTGTTATACTCGATGAGGGGCCTTTGTTATACCCGATCAGGGGATTTTGCTATCCTCGATCAGGGGACATTGTTATACTCTATGAGGGGGCTTTGTTATACTCGATCA
>NW_024736703.1:0-8834 GCF_018991925.1 Homarus americanus
TGAACTGGTAGTCACTCCTCGCTCAGGTGGTCAAACGCGGCCGGTAATCCACCTGGTGTAATGCTGGCCATGGACGCTGTGTTTACATGGATCAGCTGTTTGCCTCGTGTATGTTCATGACTGTGTTTATATAGATCAGCTGTTGGCTAATGCTTGAGTCACTTGTTTATATGGATCAGCTGTTGGCTAATACCTGAGTCACTTGTTTATATGAATCAGCTGTTGGCTAATACCTGAGTCACTTGTTTATGTGGATCAGCTGTTTGCCTAGTGATAAACAGCTGTACACGTTCAGGTTCATACGATGAGAGGTTAAACGTTTCTCTCTATGTACAGGACAAGAACAGTGTACAGTACATCAGTGTAAGAGTCAGAAAAGGCGGGGGAAAAAGTTTATAAACGCGGCCCAAAATACTGGTGGTTGCTGCTGTTCGTCTCTGCCGCGTTAGGGGACGACGTAAATTGACGCTGAGCGATAAACGTCGAAATTCATTTTGATCCTGAGAGAAAAATGACCAACACAGTTTGTCGCTTCTTTTACGTGGCTGTGTGGCGGCGGCTGCGGTGACCCCCTCCATTAGGGTGTGTCATAGGAGGAAAGATCAGCTAAAACTAATGGCCCATCACTTTTTTGGTAGATTTTAGTGTATATAAACAGAAAATAATTTCAGTTTCAATATTTTGCAACCTTTTGCTAGGTAAATTTTAGCGTGAAATTTATCGAAAATCTAACGTACAGCTGCATTAGTGCATTACAATTAAATAGTGAACATTGCTTTCTAACTTCATTCTTTAACAACCCAACTAACAATATTTTTTTTCTGTTTCAGATTCTGATGCATTTATAAGTTGATAATATTTGCGATGGCTGCTTGTGCCAGGACGAGGAACCAAAAATCCAGCCATCTCAGTCACTATCTTGGGTCTGGGAGAGAGCTCCTGAAGTCGGAGTTGGCTACATTGAGAGAGATGCTTTGAGATACGGTGTTTTAACTAGGCAAAACCAGTAAAAAGAACCAAAGAACTACACAAACAAAGATATTTACAGTGATATGACCAAAGCTGTCTTGGCACAGTACACTCTGGCTAACGCTCAGTTCAAGCCTCCAGTCATAACAAGTCAGAAGAAGATTAGTGAGAGACTGCTAGCCAGTTGGGGAAAAGGCAAGAGACATCTCTTTGGGAGAGGAAAACTTGCAGTTAAGGACAGCTTTAAGGCTAACTGGACCAAGAAGTTATTTGACACATAATTACTTGCAAGTGCCCAATTGTTCTCTGTCCTGAGTTTGGATGCGATCGTGACTCTAAATCCGAGGCCCACATTTTCTGTATTTGCAAGCGTGAACTGAAGATTCCTGTGATCGAACTGGCATTTGTCAAAGCACAGAGAGAAAAGACTGGCAGTATAGGGGCTCTCATGATTTCTAGCCAAGATATTCCGGAGTCCAAGAGACAGGAGGCTGCCACAGAGAGACAGAAGAGAAGAGTTGCCGAGGAAAAGAGACTTGAGAAGGCCCAGGGTGAGGTAAAAAAGGCCGATGATTGGAGTCAAGTTGATTCAGAGTTTAATGACTTCCCCATGGCTGATCCGAGTGCTGACCAGGAGAATGGTGACTTTGTCCCTAACCCAGAAAATAATAATCCCAAACCTTCCAGGCATAAGATTCGAAATAGGAAAGATATCCCGAGCATAGCTCTGGCCAGCATGCGACACCACACTGGTCTCAGAGAAACTGCAGAGATAGCAACAGCTGCCTGGGGTTGACGGTGGTTTAATAAATGACCTGATTAGATGTTTCACCCTGGTGATAGGATAATAACAAAGAAAGGAGAGCCTAGAGAAACTTTGGCTAGTAACCTAGAAGAGGAGTTTGATAAGGGATAAGAGAGAAAATGAATCAATTGTTTGTTCTTTGATGGGGAGAAGGATGACTAACGCCAAGTGTTCATGAAAGTTGAGATTCTGATGTTGTTCTCGCCATGGTGAAGGAGTGAACACTACTCCTGTTGCAGTGAACCAGGAGGGAAGTATTTGTGGCATTTCACTCCAGAGAAAGATGACATCAGGAAACCAGCTGGAGATAGTGGCAGATAACATTGTGAACTGGCTCAGAGAGGAACGTAGACCAGACCCTGCAGGCCATTGGAGGGGACAGCACCAACACGAACACAGGGTGGCAAGGGGGGGGTCATACAATGGATAGAGCGGAAGATTGGGAGGAAGCTGGTCTGGATTGTTTGTGACCTCCACACCAACGAGTTGCCACTCAGACATCTGATCCAGGAGCTGATGGCAAGACTCTTTCAAACAACAGATGGTCTGGTCCTCTTGGCAAGATGCTGGACTCTGCCACTGAGTTAGAAATAAATCCGAGCTTTGAAAAAATCACAGTTGGCCCTCCACTCTGCTGAGCTTGCACATACTGTCATTGACGACCTGAGTACGAATTTCAGGCATTAGTGGTTACATGATTTGAAAATATCAAAATTGTGGTCATGCCTGATAGACTGCTTACGTGTGCAGATAGATCCGCCAGTCTCACATTCTAGGTGGAAGCTCACAACGGCTCAGGTTCTGCAGAATTTGGGTCGCTCATCATCATAAACTGAAGGTTCAGCTTCACAACCTGAGACTCCTATTGTCCAATTCCACGAGTGCTCCATTTGCCAAATTGGTTCAACACCAAGGTCAAGTCATCACACTCCGCTGTCCGCTGAGGCATGTTCTTCCAGCTTGAGCCCTGAGGAGTCAGCCAAGGAAGGTTGTTCAGATTGTGGGAGCAGACTGCGAGGAGATCTTCCTGGTATGCTCATCCTGGGAGGCAGTTCTACAGACAATGCCTGCAGTAAGGGGATGAGGAGGAGAAGAGTGGCAGTCAAAAAGATCTGGGATATGAGACTTGGTGAGAGGATCTGGGCATGTGACGAATCAGTCGGGTGACGATTCCTTCAGGCTAGTCAGGAAGACTCCTGAAGTCAATCTAGGTGCCAAGACCCTCACTGATCTCATAGATCTGGATAATATCCAGGCTGGCAGTGAGCCCCCTCTTACCTGCAGCCTCACCAATGTTCAAGTCAGAGCTTTCCTGGACAACCCCATGCATGTCCCTGCCTGGCCCTCGCACACCCAGAGTATAGAGCGTTGTGTACAGCAAGTGAGCGAGGCCAGCAGTCACGTGTACAGCCAGGAGAGGAGGGAAGGCTACATCCGAGCTCAGGTGGTCAGCAGGGAGGTGATGAGTAGAAACAGAAGCAAGAAAGACATGTTCTCTATGGTGTGCAGCAACACCGGGTCGTAGTAGTAAAACCGGTTTTTGTATTTGATGATTTTGTTTTCTAAAGGAATATTAAATTTAATAAATGTGTCAAGATCATTCGTTTCACTATTCTGGATCATTTTCATCCTAATAAATTAACCTGATACATTTCCTTTACTTTAAATAAGCTATTTAGTGGTGTTGGTAAAAGGGTGGGAATACTGAATTTTCATAGGATTCAAGTTAAAATTTACCTAGCAAAAAAGAAAACTTTTCAAATCTGAAGATATCACATGATTCTGCACATAGAACTACATCATTAATACCATGGGCCGATTTTTCAAACTCAAAAAAAAAATTGGCCTCCGTATGACACACCCTACCCCTCCATATCTCTCTCTTGTATCCTCTTTCTTACTGTATATCTTCCCTCTCTCTGTTCAACTGTCTCCCTCTCTCTGACCTCCCGTCTCTCTCTCTGTCCACCTGTCTTCTCTTGGAAATACGTAGTAGTCAAACTTTTTATTTCTTTAAAATTTCTTTGTTGGTGCAGTAAAATAATAATATCTTTATTATCATAATTCACAGGCATCACTAACATCAATATCACACACACACACACATACACACACACACACACACACACACACACACACACACACACACACACACACACACACACACACACACATATATAAAATAAATTAGAGCAGAGTATGTTGGATGAGGTTCAAATGACCCTGACCACGGACTAGAGTTTGGTGGTGGTGGTGGTGGTGGTGGGTAATATATCCCGAGGAGGTGTGGACGAGGGGGAGACGAGAACGTGCTCTGACCACCAAAAGTGTCTACCCCATTACCACCACCATTCCCAGCCTCCACCTACTACCACTACCACCACCACCACCACCACTCCCAGCCTCCACCTACTGCCACCACCACCACTACCAGGCTCTAGAGAGAAAGAGAGAGAGAGAGAGAGAGAGAGAGAGAGCCACCGGACCAGCCACTCGTCAGCAAAAAGCCCGTCACGAGTCGTCAGCTTAATATTCGTCATTTTCGTCACCAAACTCCTTACAAGTTAGAGTCTCTTCTTCAACACCATTTTCTCTCTCTCTCTCTCTCTCTCTCTCTCTCTCTCTCTCGTGCTTTATTGGGCTAATGAAATATATATGGATCCTCGTGTTTCGAAGCCGGATTTGGTAAAACGTTACTCTGACCACCTAAGTGATACGGGTGGTCCCCATTAGAGGTTCACGGCGCCATAAGCTCGTTGAACAGGCTTTGTGTGAAATATAACAAAGTCTAGGACTGCTTTTAGTATCCTGGTGGTCCAGCGGTTAGCGTTCCCCGGTCACAGTCATAGGCTTGTGTGCCGTGGGTTCGAATCCTGGCGGGTTGAGGTGTTGATTGTATATATATATATATATATATATATGTGTGTGTAATATATCTATGTATATGTGAGTAGGATACATATGATACACAAAATACATAATACATAACCAGCTTATATATTATTATACTGTTTGACAGTAAGTACCCAACTCTCTCCACAGTCACCAATGCACTTATACACACATGTAATTTATGTGTACAGACTCGAGGTAAAATTGCTTTGGTGTTTTTATTTCAATAATAATTGTTTTTAGAAGGATAATACTTTTAAATGGTTGTGTGGTCTCCCCAATGAACGGGCAGGCAGGCAGGCAAGTGTGTTATTGAATCATTATTTGGCCAACCTTTACCATTTATTAAACAATTATGGTCAGAAATATTCATAAATATCATACATTTTAGTTTTAAGGTCTATAGTTACGCCCCTATAGTTTAGTATTTTCTTTTCTTTACTAAATAATAAATTATTAAATATATTAATACTTTTATTTATAATTGGCTATCATTAGCTCTATATTGTCTTAGGAAAAATGATGAGTAAAATTATTATTATTTGTGGTCATGTGTGTGTGTGTGTGTGTGTGTGTGTGTGTGTGTGTAGAGGGTGTATGCCTATGTATGAAGTAAGTCTTTGAGTGTTCCTAAATGCAACATAACGCTTAATGCTATATAAGAGGTTATCATATATTACCCTGAAACTGTCTAGAGAAATTTAATTACAGGTACAGTAGCTGAAGACATCAAGAGCACGACTCAAGAGGGACGTATCTACACGTACACAACATACTGTATTATATAAACTTCCTCCTTCTGCTTACTTACAATATATATTTAATTATTTGCATCATTTGAAGATTATTCCCCATCACCTCCTTCCACCTTAGCATTACTTAAGGGTTAGGTTAGGTAAATATTCACATGACTTACTAATTTACATATATTTGCTTCACATTATCATTCACCATTTTTTTTTTACTTCTCTCTCTCTATCTACACATCTTTATATCACTGACCTCTGACCTCTGATCTTTGACCTCTGACCTGTAGCCATGGTATTAATGACTATAATCATTGTTTTAGTTAAAATATAGTTACGTTCTCTAAAGCTTTTATTAATGATCACTGACTCGTTATTTCTGACCCCTGACCTTATTATTATTATTATTATTATTATTATTATTATTATTATTATTATTATTATTATTATTTCTTGACTTTCTTCTTGTTCTTGTTCTTTGTTTTTGTTTTTATTCTTCCTGATTTTGTTGTTGTTATACTTCTTCCTTTATCAAATGTTTTGCCTCTGTAATTGTTGTAGTTGTTGTTGTTCCTTCACTTGGTAGTTAGTGAGGTGTAACAAAGGTTGTGTCGTGGGTCGTCGTCTGCTTTAATACTTGACAAAAAATGTTTCCCGCGTTTTACCTCTTTATGACGACGAGCGCCTCACACCTCGCTTCAAGTGCGGCAGAAGCTCTATATAGGTTGACTGTACACCTGTTATGAGTTATATATAATAAGGTTACAGCTGTTTATGTATTGATTGAACACCTACAGTGGTTTATGAAGACTAAATTTAAACCAAATCATCAAAAGTAACTGGTTTAGTTAAGTTAGCTTGTTTGGTTAAGTTAGGTTAGATTAGAATGGTTTAGGTTAGATTAGGTAAGGTTAATTCAGATTAGGTTACATATTAGTTTAGGTTAGGTTAAGTAACGTTTGGGTTGGGATAAGTTTGGCCAAGTTCTGGATTCTGGCTCTGACGCTAATGAGTGGTGGGGGGAGGGGGAGGCCAGCGCCAGGGGAGGTACTCGTCGTCACCGCCAGGGGAGGCACTCGTCGTCACCGCCAGGGGAGGCACTCGTCGTCACCGCCAGGAGAGGCACTCGTCGTCACCGCCAGGAGAGGCACTCGTCGTCACCGCCAGGGGAGGCACTCGTCGTCACCACCAGGAGAGGCACTCGTCGTCACCGCCAGGGGAGGCACTCGTCGTCACCACCAGGAGAGGCACTCGTCGTCACCACCAGGAGAGGCACTCGTCGTCACCGCCAGGGGAGGCACTCGTCGTCACCGCCAGGGGAGGCACTCGTCGTCACCGCCAGGGGAGGCACTCGTCGTCACCGCCAGGGGAGGCACTCGTCGTCACCGCCAGGAGAGGCACTCGTCGTCACCGCCAGGGGAGGCACTCGTCGTCACCGCCAGACACTAGGGTTGTTTCAGCAGCAATGGCTTCACTGTTCATCCTGACTATTCCAAATGTTGATTTACATCACTTTAGCGAAGCATGAAACGTGAAATGATCAAACGGTTGAAATACTAATGAATTTTGTCCTGATTAAAATAAATTTGAGTTGTCCCTTTACCTCATGTCATGTACAATTGTCAACAAAATCTGCCGAATATTTTTCTGAAATACAAAAGTCGACGAATTTAAAATGTTTTTGCTCAATGTTTACCTTTGTGACAATGGCCGCCGTGAAATAATTATGCTGCTACAGGTATAAATTGGTATTTAAACTCTGAAAGAGTATTATACGATTTATGAAAATCTGATTACGATATCCAGCATTGTTTTGTCTCGCTGTTATAACCCGTTTAGTCCACCCGCTGTCAATTATAGTTATATATATATATATATATATATATATATATATATATATATATATATATATATATATATATATATATATATATATATATATATATATATTTATATATATTTAAGGTACAGTGTTGGTGTTATCTTGTGCTGTGTTACAGTGGAGAGTGTGTGGGGGAGGGAGGGATTATACAGGGTGATATAAAGGAAGGGAGGGAATAAGGGAGGATGTATGTGTGTGAAGGAGTAATGTGTAGAGGGAAGGTGTGAGGTGAGAGTAAAGTTATGGCAAAAAGAGTGAGAGTGGCAGGGAGGGAGGGAGAGAGAGTAGATAGGGAGGAAGGAAGGGGGGCAGGGAGGGAAGGAGAGTAGGTACTGAGAGAGAGAGAGAGAGAGAGAGAGAGAGAGAGAGAGAGAGAGAGAGTGTAAACGTTATTGGTGTATGTTTTTCAGGGAGTAAATCCTCAGCGAGATGAACACATTGTTTTCGGAACAGAATTTGAAATAAAAAAAGAATAATATGTGTTTGGTGTCGTCATCATGTTTTATTAAATCGTTCCTACACGTTGATATGTACTACATGTGTTTATTGTTTGTGGCAAAGTGACGAAATTACATACTTTATAATCACAAACAAAATAAAAAATATTATTATTTTTTATGGAAAAGTGACGGTAAAAGTACTTATACATTCTATACACATATGAAATATTTATTGCACTTTTTCATTATTTGTTGTAAAGTGACGAAAACATCTACCTTATACACGCTGTAATTTATTTTAATGTTTTTAATATTTGTTTTGACTTGACGGTGGAAATACTTATTTACACACTTTACAATTTTCTTTTTAAACCTTTTATTATTTGTGGCAATACGAGAAGAACAAACACAGTTACGTTTATTCACTACAAATGTATGATTTATTTTACCTTTTCAGTTTGTTGTGAGAAGATGATAGGCCGCGGCTCTCTCAGGTGTGACCAACACGACAGGTAAGGCCAGATGAAATCACTGTTGTTATCTACTTACTGCAGCATTGTGACGTGTTGTGTTGTGACGAGGTTGTTATTGTGTTATCCTGACATTGTTATTGTTGTTGTGTTGATGATGTTGTTATAGGTGATACTCACCTATATATTAACCACCACCCCTAAAACGGTTAGTGGGGGTGGTGGGGAAGTGTGTGTATTGGGGAGAGAGAGAGAGAGAGAGAGAGAGAGAGAGAGAGAGGGAATTAATGAACCGTCTAGTAAAGGTAACAGGTAACGGCAGACTTTGTTGACAGTTCTTGACTCTTAACTGTGGATGACTGTCGAGTTCTGTCACCGTAGATAAGTGTTATGTAAGGCCACACCTCTATAGGAGTTAGTGGAGGGGCTAGTAGTTGTATCTGTGGCTCTGTGTATAAACAGTACTTAAATTAGGTTCTAGTAGCTATTATGTATATGTATGTGTATTTAAAGTATTTAGATTCTAGAGGTTATTATGCTATGTATATATGTATGTATATAAAGTTGGTCCTTGTATGTGTTATTATGGTAATAGGAAGTTTTGTGTTTGTAAAATATTAAAGATGTACC
>NW_024736704.1:0-12183 GCF_018991925.1 Homarus americanus
TTATGGTAGATGGTGTTATGTTATGGTAGATAGTGTTATGGTGTTATGGTAGATAGTGTTATGTTGTGGTAGATAGTGTTATGTTATGGTAGATAGTGTTATTCTATGGCAGATAGTGTTATGTTATGGTAGATAGTGTTATGTTATGGAAGATAGTGTTATGTTATGGTAGATGGTGTTATGTTATGGTAGATAGTGTTATGGTGCTGAAAGGTCTTTATGTTATGGTAGATAGTATGTTATGGTAGATAGTGTTATGTTATGGTAGATAGTATTTATGCTATGGTAGATAGTGTTATGTTATGGTAGATAGTGTTATGTTATGGAAGATAGTGTTATGTTATGGTAGATGGTGTTATGTTATGGTAGATAGTGTTATGTTATGGCAGTTAGTGTTATGTTATGGTAGATTGTGTTATGTTATGGTAGATTGTGTTATGTTATGGTAGATCGTGTTATGTTATGGTAGATAGTGTTATGCTATGGTAGATAGTGTTATGTTATGGTAGATAGTGTTATGTTAAGGTAGATGGTGTTATGTTATGGTAGATGGTGTTATGTTATGGTAGATAGTGTTATGGTGTTATGGTAGATAGTGTTATGTTATGGTAGATAATATTTTGGTGTTATGGTAGATAGTGTTATGTTATGGTAGATCGTGTTATGTTATGGTAGATAGTGTTGTGTTATGGTAGATAGTGTTATGTTATGGTAGATAGTGTTATGTTATGGTAGATCGTGTTATGTTATGGTAGATAGTGTTATTCTATGGTAGATAGTGTTATGTTATGGTAGATAGTGTTATGTTATGGTAGATGGTGTTATGTTATGGTAGATGGTGTTATGTTATGGTAGATAGTGTTATGGTGTTATGGTAGATAGTGTTATGTTGTGGTAGATAGTGTTATGTTATGGTAGATAGTGTTATGCTATGGCAGATAGTGTTATGTTATGGTAGATAGTGTTATGTTATAGTAGATGGTGTATGTTATGGTAGATAGTGTTATGGTGTTATGGTAGATAGTGTTATGTTATAAAATGGGTATTGTTATGTCTGGTAGATGGTGTTATGTTATAAAGGTAGATGGTGTTATGTTATGGTAGATAGCGTTATGGTATGGTAGATAGTGTTATGTTATGGTAGATGGTGTTATGTTATGGTAAATAGTGTTATGTTATGGTAGATGGTGTTATGTTATGGTAGCTAGTGGTATGTTATGGTAGATAGTGTTATGTTATGGTAGATAGTGTAATGTTATGGTAGATAGTGTTATGTTATGGTAGATAGCGTTATGTTATGGTAGATAGTGCTATGTTATGGTAGATAGCATTATGTTATGGTAGATAGTGTTATGTTATAGTAGATAGCGTTATGTTATGGTAGATAGCGTTATGTTATGGTAGATAGTGTTATGTTATGGTAGATAGTGTTATGTTATGGTAGATAGTGTTATGTTATGGTGGATAGTGTTATGTTATGGTAGATAGTATTTGTTATGGTAGATAGCGTTATGTTATGGTAGATAGTGCTATGTTATGGTAGATAGCATTATGTTATGGTAGATAGTGTTATGTTATGGTAGATAGTGTTATCATATGGCAGATAGTGTTATGTTATGGTAGATAGTGTTATGTTATGGTAGATGGTGTTATATTATGGTAGATAGTGTTATGTTATGGTAGATGGTGTTATGTTATGGTAGATGGTGTTATGTTATGGTAGTTGGTGTTATGTTATTGTAGATAGCATTATGTTATGGTAGATAGTGTTATGTTATGGTAGATGGTGTTATGTTATGGTAGATAGTGTTATGTTATGGTAGATGGTGTTATGTTATGGTAGCTTGTGGTATGTTATGGTAGATAGTGTTATGTTATGGTAGATAGTGTTATGGTGTTATGGTAGATAGTGTTATGTTATGGTAGATAGTGTTATGTTGTAGTAAATAGTGCTATGTGTTATGGTGAATAATGATTATCATTTATAGTAGATAGTGTTATATTGTAGTAGATAGTGTTATGTTATGGTAGATAGTGTTATGTTATGGTGGATAGTGTTACATGTATTTATGGTAGATAGTGTTATGTTATGGTGGATAGTGTTATGTTATGGTAGATAGTGTTATGTTATGGTGGATAGTGTTATGTTATGGTAGATGGTGTTATGTTATGGTAGATAGTGTTATGTTATGGTAGATGATGTTATGTTATGGTAGCTAGTGGTATGTTATGGTAGATAGTGTTATGTTATGGTAGATAGTGTTATGCTATGGTAGAGAGTGTTATGTTATGGTAGATAGTGTTATGTTATGGAAGATAGAGTTATGTTATGGTAGATGGTGTTATGTTATTAGATAATGTTATGGTGTTATGGTCGATAGTGTTATGTTATGGTAGATCGTGTTATGTTATGGTAGATAGTGTTATGTTACGGTAGATAGTGTTATGTTATGGTAAATAGTGTTATGTTATGGTAGATAGTGTTATGATATGGTAGATAGTGTTATGTTATGGTAGCTAGTATTATGTTATGGTAGATAGTGTTATGTTATGGTAGATAGTGTTATGGTGTTATGGTAGATAGTGTTATGTTATGGTAGATAGTGTTATGTTATGGTAGATAGTGTTATGTTATGGTAGATAGTGTTATGCTGTGGTAGATAGTGTTATGTTATGGTAGATAGTGTTAGGTTATGGAAGATAGTGTTATGTTATGGTAGATGGTGTTATGTTATGGTAGATAATTTTATGGTGTTATGGTAGATAGTGTTATGTTATGGTAGATCGTGTAATGTTATGGTAGATAGTTTTATGTTATGGTAGATAGTGTTATGTTATGATAGACTGTGTTATGTTATGGTAGATCGTGTTATGTTATGGTAGATAGTGTTATGCTATGGTAGATAGTGTTATGTTATGGTAGATAGTGTTATGTTATGGTAGATGGTGTTATGTTATGGTAGATTGTGATATGTTATGGTAGATAGTGTTATGGTGTTATGGTAGATAGTGTTATGTTATGGTAGATAATTTTATGGTGTTATGGTAGATAGTGTTATGTTATGGTAGATCGTGTTATGTTATGGTAGATAGTGTTATGTTATGGTAGATAGTGTTTTGTTATGGTAGATAGTGTTATGTTATGGTAGATCGTGTTATGTTATGGTAGATAGTGTTATGCTATGGTAGATAGTGTTATGTTATGGTAGATAGTGTTATGTTATGGTAGATGGTGTTATGTTATGGTAGATGGTGTTATGTTATGGTAGATAGTGTTATGTTATGGTAGATAGTGTTATGTTATGGTAGATAGTGTTATGTTATGGTAGATCGTGTTATGTTATGGTAGATAGTGTTATGTTATGGTAGATAGTGTTATGTTATGGTAGATAGTGATATGCTATGGTAGATAGTGTTATGTTATGGTAGCTAGTATTATGTTATGGTAGATAGTGTTATGTTATGGTAGATAGTGTTATGGTGTTATGGTAGATAGTGTTATGCTGTGGTAGATAGTGTTATGTTATGGTAGATAGTGTTATGTTATGGAAGATAGTGTTATGTTATGGTAGATGGTGTTATGTTATGGTAGATAATTTTATGGTGTTATGGTAGATAGTGTTATGTTATGGTAGATCGTGTAATGTTATGGTAGATAGTGTTATGTTATGGTAGATAGTGTTATGTTATGATAGACTGTGTTATGTTATGGTAGATCGTGTTATGTTATGGTAGATAGTGTTATGCTATGGTAGATAGTGTTATGTTATGGTAGATAGTGTTATGTTATGGTAGATGGTGTTATGTTATGGTAGATTGTGTTATGTTATGGTAGATAGTGTTATGGTGTTATGGTAGATAGTGTTATGTTATGGTAGATAATTTTATGGTGTTATGGTAGATAGTGTTATGTTATGGTAGATCGTTTTATGTTATGGTAGATAGTGTTATGTTATGGTAGATAGTGTTTTGTTATGGTAGATAATGTTATGTTATGGTAGATCGTGTAATGTTATGGTAGATAGTGTTATGCTATGGTAGATAGTGTTATGTTATGGTAGATAGTGTTATGTTATGGTAGATGGTGTTATGTTATGGTAGATGATGTTATGTTATGGTAGATAGTGTTATGTTATGGTAGATAGTGTTATGTTATGGTAGATAGTGTTATGTTATGGTAGATCGTGTTATGTTATGGTAGATAGTCATTTATGTTATGGTAGATAATTGTTATTATAGTGAATAGTGATATGCTATGGTAAGATATAGTGTTATGTTATGGCTAGTATTATGTTATAGTAGATATAGTGTTATGTTATAATTAGATAGTCTATGAACATTTATGAGTGATGAGGTGGTATGTTATGGTAGATAGTGTTATGTTATGGTAGATAGTGTTATGTTATGGTAGATAGTGTTATGTTATGGTAGATAGTGTTATGTTATGGTAGATGGTGTTATGTTATGGTAGATAGTGTTATGTTATGGTAGATCGTGTTATGTTATGGTAGATGGTGTTATGTTATGGTAGATGGTGTTATGTTATGGTAGATAGCGTTATGTTATGGTAGATAGCGTTATGTTATGGTAGATAGTGCTATGTTATGGTAGATAGCGTTATGTTATGGTTGATAGTGTTATGTTATGATAGATAGTGTTATGTTATGGTAGATAGTGTTATGTTATGGAAGATAGTGTTATGTTATGGTAGATGGTGTTATGTTATTAGATAATGTTATGGTGTTATGGTAGATAGTGTTATGTTATGGTAGAAAATTTTATGGTGTTATGGTAGATGGTGTTATGTTATGGTAGATAGTGTTATGTTATGGTAGATGGTGTTATGTTATGGTAGCTAGTGGTATGTTAGGGTAGATAGTGTTATGTTATGGTAGATAGCAATAAGTTATGGTAGATAGTGCAATTTTATGGTAGATAGCGTTATGTTATGGTAGATAGTGTTATGTTATGGTAGATAGTGTTATGTTATGGTAGATAGCGTTATGTTATGGTAAATAGTGCTATGTTATAGTAGATAGCGTTATGTTATGGTAGATAGTGTTATGTTATGGTAGATAGTGTTATGTTATGGTTGATAGTGTTATGTTATGGAAGATAGTGTTATGTTATGGTAGATGGTGTTATGTTATGGTAGATAGTGTTATGTTATGGCAATTAGTGTTATGTTATGGTAGATTGTGTTATGTTATGGTAGATTGTGTTATGTTATGGTAGATAGTGTTATGTTATGGTAGATAGTGTTATGCTATGGTAGATAGTGTTATGTTATGGTAGATAGTGTTATGGTGTTATGGTAGATAGTGTTATGTTATGGTAGATCGTGTTATGTTATGGAAGATAGTGTTATGTTATGGTAGATAGTGTTATGCTATGGTAGATAGTGTTATGTTATGGTAGATAGTGTTATGTTATGGTAGATAGTGTTAAGGTGTTATGGTAGATAGTGTTATGTTATGGTAGATCGTGTTATGTTATGGTAGATAGTGTTATGTTATGGTAGATAGTGTTATGCTATGGTAGATAGTGTTATGTTATGGTAGCTAGTGTTATGTTATGGTAGATAGTGTTATGTTATGGTAGATAGTGTTAAGGTGTTATGGTAGATAGTGTTATGTTATGGTAGATCGTGTTATGTTATGGTAGATAGTGTTATGTTATGGTAGATAGTGTTATGCTATGGTAGATAGTGTTATGTTATGGTAGATAGTGTTATGTTATGGAAGATAGTGTTATGTTATGGTAGATGCTGTTATGTTATGGTAGATAATTTTATGGTGTTATGGTAGATAGTGTTATGTTATGGTAGAACGTGTTATGTTATGGTAGATAGTGTTATGTTATGGTAGATAGTGTTATGTTATAGTAGATAGTGTTATGTTATGGTAGATCGTGTTATGTTATGGTAGATAGTGTTATGCTATGGTAGATAGTGTTATGTTATGGTAGATAGTGTTATGTTATGGTAGATGGTGTTATGTTATGGTAGATGGTGTTATGTTATGGTAGATAGTGTCATGGTGTTATGGTAGATAGTGTTATGTTATGGTAGATAATTTTATGGTGTTATGGTAGATCGTGTTATGTTATGGTAGATCGTGTTATGTTATGGTAGATAGTGTTATGTTATGGTAGATAGTGTTATGTTATGGTAGATAGTTTTATGTTATGGTAGATCGTGTTATGTTATGGTTGATAGTGTTATGCTATGGTAGATAGTGTTATGTTATGGTAGATAGAGTTATGTTATGGTAGGTGGTGTTATGTTATGGTAGATGGTGTTATGTTATGGTAGATAGTGTTATGGTGTTATGGTAGATAGTGTTATGTTATGGTAGATAGTGTTATGTTATGGTAGATAGTGTTATGTTATGGAAGATAGTGTTATGTTATGGTAGATGGTGTTATGTTATGGTAGATAGTGTTATGGTGTTATGGTAGTTAGTGTTATGTTATAGTAGATCGTGTTATGTCATGGTAGATGGTGTTATGTTATGGTAGATAGTGTTATGTTATGGTAGATAGTGTTATGTTATGGTAGATAGTGTTATGTTATGGTAGATAGTGTTATGTTATGGTAGATGGTGTTATGTTATGGTAGATAGTGTTATGTTATGGTAGATGGTGTTATGTTATGGTAGATGTTGTTATGTTATGGTAGATGGTGTTATGTTATGGTAGATAGCGTTATGTTATGGTAGATAGTGTTATGTTATGGTAGATGGTGTTATGTTATGGTAGATAGTGTTATGTTATGGTAGATGGTGTTATGTTATGGTAGCTAGTGGTATATTATGGTAGATAGCAATATATTATGGTAGATTGTGCTATGTTATGGTAGATAGCGTTATGTTATGGTAGATACTGTTATGTTATGGTAGATAGTGTTATGTTATGGTAGATAGCGATATGTTATGGTAAATAGTGCAATGTTTTAGCAGATAGCGTTATGTTATGGTAGATAGTGTTATGTTATGGTAGATAGTGTTATTTTATGGTGGATAGTGTTATGTTATGAGGCAGATAGTATTTTATGGTGGGAATAATTAGGCATGAAGAGAGGTAGATGGTGTTATATTTTGGTAGCTAAAGTGTTATATTATGGTAAAATGACCTTATACTATAGTAGATAGTGTTATGAGTGTTATAGTAGATAGTTTTTTATGTTATGGTAGATCATTGTTATGTTATGGTAGATAGTGTTATGTTATAGTAGATAGTGTTATACTATGGTAGAAGTGTTATGTTATAGTAGATAGTGTTATGTTATGGTAGATAGTGTTATGTTATGATAGATAGTGTTATGTTATGGTAGATAGTGTTATGTTATGGAAGATAGTGTTATGTTATGGTAGATGGTGTTATGTTATTTGATAATGTTATGGTGTTATGGTAGATAGTGTTATGTTATGGTAGATAATTTTATGGTGTTATGGTAGATGGTGTTATGTTATGGTAGATAGTGTTATGTTATGGTAGATGGTGTTATATTATGGTAGCTAGTGGTATGTTAGGGTAGATAGTGTTATGTTATGGTAGATAGTGTTATGTTATGGTAGATAGTGTTATGTTATGGTAGATAGCAATATGTTAGGGTAGATAGTGCTATGTTATGGTAGATAGCGTTATGTTATGGTAGATAGTGTTATGTTATGGTAGATAGTGTTATGTTATGGTAGATAGCGTTATGTTATGGTAAATAGTGCTATGTTATAGTAGATAGCGTTATGTTATGGTAGATAGTGTTATGTTATGGTAGATAGTGTTATGTTATGGTTGATAGTGTTATGTTATGGTGGATAGTGTTATGTTATGGTAGATAGTGTTATTTTATGGTGGATTGTGTTATGTTATGATAGATAGTGTTATGTTATGGTAGATAGTGTTATGTTATGGTAGATGGTGTTATGTTATTAGATAATGTTATGGTGTTATGGTAGATAGTGTTATGTTATGGTAGATAATTTTATGGTGTTATGGTAGATGGTGTTATGTTATGGTAGATAGTGTTATGTTATGGTAGATGGTGTTATGTTATGGTAGCTAGTGGTATGTTAGGGTAGATAGTGTTATGTTATGGTAGATAGTGTTATGTTATGGTAGATAGTGTTATGTTATGGTAGATAGCAATATGTTATGGTAGATAGTGCTATGTTATGGTAGATAGCGTTATGTTATGGTAGATAGTGTTATGTTATGGTAGATAGTGTTATGTTATGGTAGATAGCGTTATGTTATGGTAAATAGTGCTATGTTATAGTAGATAGCGTTATGTTATGGTAGATAGTGTTATGTTATGGTAGATAGTGTTATGTTATGGTTGATAGTGTTATGTTATGGTGGATAGTGTTATGTTATGGTAGATAGTGTTATTTTATGGTGGATAGTGTTATGTTATGGTAGATGGTGTTATTTTTTGGTAGCTAGTGTTATGTTATGGTAGATAGTGTTATGTTATGGTAGATAGTGTTATGGTGTTATGGTAGATAGTTTTATGTTATGGTAGATCGTGTTATGTTATGGTAGATAGTGTTATGTTATGGTAGATAGTGATATGCTATGGTAGAGAGTGTTATGTTATGGTAGATAGTGTTATGTTATGGTAGATAGTGTTATGTTATGGTAGATAGTGTTATGTTATGGTAGATGGTGTTATGTTATGGTAGATGGTGTTATGTTATGGTAGATAGTGTTATGGTGTTATGGTAGATAGTGTTATGTTGTGGTAGATAGTGTTATGTTATGGTAGATAGTGTTATTCTATGGTAGATAGTGTTATGTTATGGTAGATAGTGTTATGTTATGGAAGATAGTGTTATGTTATGGTAGATGGTGTTATGTTATGGTAGATAGTGTTATGGTGCTATGGTAGATAGTGTTATGTTATGGTAGATAGTGTTATGTTATGGTAGATAGTGTTATGTTATGGTAGATAGTGTTATGCTATGGTAGATAGTGTTATGTTATGGTAGATAGTGTTATGTTATGGAAGATAGTGTTATGTTATGGTAGATGGTGTTATGTTATGGTAGATAGTGTTATGTTATGGCAGTTAGTGTTATGTTATGGTAGATTGTGTTATGTTATGGTAGATTGTGTTATGTTATGGTAGATTGTGTTATGTTATGGTAGATAGTGTTATGCTATGGTAGATAGAGTTATGTTATGGTAGATAGTGTTATGTTAAGGTAGATGGTGTTATGTTATGGTAGATGGTGTTATGTTATGGTAGATAGTGTTATGGTGTTATGGTAGATAGTGTTATGTTATGGTAGATAATATTTTGGTGTTATGGTAGATAGTGTTATGTTATGGTAGATCGTGTTATGTTATGGTAGATAGTGTTGTGTTATGGTAGATAGTGTTATGTTATGGTAGAGAGTGTTATGTTATGGTAGATCGTGTTATGTTATGGTAGATAGTGTTATTCTATGGTAGATAGTGTTATGTTATGGTAGATAGTGTTATGTTATGGTAGATGGTGTTATGTTATGGTAGATGGTGTTATGTTATGGTAGATAGTGTTATGGTGTTATGGTAGATAGTGTTATGTTGTGGTAGATAGTGTTATGTTATGGTAGATAGTGTTATGCTATGGTAGATAGTGTTATGTTATGGTAGATAGTGTTATGTTATGGTAGATGGTGTTATGTTATGGTAGATGGTGTTATGTTATGGTAGATGGTGTTATGTTATGGTAGATAGTGTTATGGTGTTATGGTAGATAGTGTTATGTTATGGGAGATAATGTTATGTTATGGTAGATGGTGTTATGTTATGGTAGATAGAGTTATGGTGTTATGGTAGATAGTGTTATGTTATGGTAGATCGTGATTTGTTATGGTAGATGGTGTTATGTTATGGTAGATGGTGCTATGTTATGGTAGATAGTGTTATGTTATGGTAGATAGTGTTATGTTATGGTAGATAGCGTTATGTTATGGTAAATAGTGTTATGTTATGGTAGATGGTGTTATGTTATGGTAGATAGTGTTATGTTATGGTAGATGGTGTTATGTTATGGTAGATAGTGTTATGTTATGGTAGATGGTGTTATGTTATGGTAGATGGTGTTATGTTATGGTAGATGGTGTTATGTTATGGTAGATATTGTTATGTTATGGTAGATAGTGTTATGTTATGGTAGATAGTGTTTTGTTATGGTAGATAGCGTTATGTTATGGTAGATAGTGCTATGTTATGGTAGATAGCGTTATGTTATGGTAGATAGTGTTATGTTATGGTAGATAGTGTTAAGTTATGGTAGATAGTGTTATGTTATGGTAGATAGTGTTATGTTATGGTAGATGGTGTTATGTTATGGTAGATAGTGTTATGTTATGGTAGATGGTGTTATGTTATGGTAGATGGTGTTATGTTATGGTTGATGGTGTTATGTTATGGTAGATAGCGTTATGTTATGGTAGATAGTGTTATGTTATGGTAGATGTTGTTATGTTATGGTAGATAGTGTTATGTTATGGTAGATGGTGTTATGTTATGGTAGCTAGTGGTATGTTATGGTAGATAGTGTTATGTTATGGTAGATAGTGTTATGTTATGGTAGATAGTGTTATGTTATGGTGGATAGTGTTATGTTATGGTAGATAGTGTTATGTTATGGTGGATAGTGTTATGTTATGGTAGATGGTGTTATGTTATGGTAGCTAGTGTTATGTTATGGTAGATAGTGTTATGTTATGGTAGATAGTGTTATGGTGTTATGGAAGATAGTGTTATGTTATGGTACATCGTGTTATGTTATGGTAGATAGTGTTATGTTATGGTAGATAGTGTTATGCTATGGTAGAGAGTGTTATGTTATGGTAGATAGTGTTATGTTATGGAAGATAGAGTTATGTTATGGTAGATGGTGTTATGTTATTAGATAATGTTATGGTGTTATGGTCGATAGTGTTATGTTATGGTAGATCGTGTTATGTTATGGTAGATAGTGTTATGTTACGGTAGATAGTGTTATGTTATGGTAAATAGTGTTATGTTATGGTAGATAGTGTTATGATATGGTAGATAGTGTTATGTTATGGTAGCTAGTATTATGTTATGGTAGATAGTGTTATGTTATGGTAGATAGTGTTATGGTGTTATGGTAGATAGTGTTATGTTATGGTAGATAGTGTTATGTTATGGTAGATAGTGTTATGTTATGGTAGATAGTGTTATGCTGTGGTAGATAGTGTTATGTTATGGTAGATAGTGTTAGGTTATGGAAGATAGTGTTATGTTATGGTAGATGGTGTTATGTTATGGTAGATAATTTTTTGGTGTTATGGTAAATAGTGTTATGTTATGGTAGATCGTGTAATGTTATGGTAGATAGTGTTATGTTATGGTAGATAGTGTTATGTTATGATAGATTGTGTTATGTTATGGTAGATCGTGTTATGTTATGGTAGATAGTGTTATGCTATGGTAGATAGTGTTATGTTATGGTAGATAGTGTTATGTTATGGTAGATGGTGTTATGTTATGGTAGATTGTGTTATGTTATGGTAGATAGTGTTATGGTGTTATGGTAGATAGTGTTATGTTATGGTAGATAATTTTATGGTGTTATGGTAGATAGTGTTATGTTATGGTAGATCGTTTTATGTTATGGTAGATAGTGTTATGTTATGGTAGATAGTGTTTTGTTATGGTAGATAATGTTATGTTATGGTAGATCGTGTAATGTTATGGTAGATAGTGTTATGCTATGGTAGATAGTGTTATGTTATGGTAGATAGTGTTATGTTATGGTAGATGGTGTTATGTTATGGTAGATGATGTTATGTTATGGTAGATAGTGTTATGTTATGGTAGATAGTGTTATGTTATGGTAGATAGTGTTATGTTATGGTAGATCGTGTTATGTTATGGTAGATAGTGTTATGTTATTGTAGATAGTGTTATGTTATGGTAGATAGTGTTATGTTATGGTAGATGGTGTTATGTTATGGTAGATGGTGTTATGTTATGGTAGATAGTGTTATGTTATGGTAGATAGTGTTATGTTATGGTAGATAGTGTTATGTTATGGTAGATAGTGTTATGTAATGGTAGATGGTGTTATGTTATAGTAGATAGTGTTATGTTATGGTAGATGGTGTTATGTTATGGTAGATGGTGTTATGTTATGGTAGATGGTGTTATGTTATGGTAGAT
>NW_024736705.1:0-2500 GCF_018991925.1 Homarus americanus
CAGCTGTACGTTAGATTTTCGATAAATTTCACGCTAAAATTTACCGAGCAAAAGGTTGCAAAATATTGAAACTTAAATTATTTTCTGTTTATATACACTAAAATCTACCAAAAAAGTGATGGGCCATTAGTTTTAGCTGATCTTCCCTCCTATGACACACCCTAGTAGGGTAGTGTTAGGGTAGGGTAAGGTAGTGTTAGGGTAGGGTAGTGTTAGGGTAGTGTAGGGTAGTGTTAGGGTAGGGTAGGGTAGTGTTAGGGTAGGGTAGGGTAGGGTAGTGTTTGGGTAGGGTAGGGTAGTGTTAGGGTAGGGTAGTGTTATGGTAGGGTAGGGTTAGGGTAGGGTAGGGTAGGTTAGGGTAGGGTAGGGTAGTGTTAGGGTAGGGTAGGGTAGGGTAGTGTTTGGGTAGGGTAGGGTAGTGTTAGGGTAGGGTACTGTTAGGGTAGGGTATGGTACTGTTAGGGTAGGGTAGTGTTAGGGTAGGGTAGGGTACTGTTAGGGTAGGGTAGTGCTCGGGTAGGGTAGTGTTAGGGTAGGGTAGTTTGTTGGGTAGGGTAGTTTGTAGGGTAGGGTAGGGTAGGGTAGGGTAGGGTAGTGGTAGGGTAGGGTAGGGTAGTGTTAGTGTTGGGGTAGGTTATTATTATTTTTTTACGGGTTCTTGGGGGCGAACATATAATAATAATAATAATAATAATAATAATTATAATGATAATGATAATGATAATGATAATAATAATAATAATAATAATAATAATAATAATAATAATAATAATAATAATAATAATAATAATAATAATAATAATAATAATAATAATAATAATAATAATAATAATAATAAAGAACCATGTTACGAACCCCTCCACCAATTGTCATGATCTACCTACCCAGCACTACGAACCACGCCTTCTATTGTCCTGATCTACCTACCCAGCACCACGAGCAACGCCATCTAGCGACGAGACACGAGTATGACTCGTCTTAGTTACCACTCCGGGGTTTCCCTTCTCCATATCCTGGTTGTTGCGTCACTTCCTCCAAGTCTTCTTTGTCAGCTCGAGTTCGAGGAGAGAGCACTACACTCTGGGAATTGACCACAGGATCACCTATCCTCTAAACCTACGGCACAGTGACTACCTACCGTCTTCTACAATACTCAGCCTTACTCGTCAGCCATCTCAGCTCCTCACTTAAGTATTTGTAATCTTGTATTGCCTCTCCCACCTCCACCTTGCTTCACGATTGCTTTATGTTGTATTAATATGTATATACTGTTAATGTTTAGGTTAAGTTTGGTTAAGGGTAATTTATAGGAAGCTGAATATTTTGTTAAGGAATTTATGGTACTTTATTATACACAACGAAAACTCGCATCCTTTGTCTACCCTTTTATATTCCGATTGTCTTTGTTTTTTTATTGTTGTTACCTGTTGGTATCTGGGTAGACTTTTAACTATATTCTAAATCCCCAACTCGTAACAACCATAAATACAAAATTTAAAAAATAATCAAGAGTGAGAAACGATATATGTATGTTGTGTTGTCAATGGTAAGAGAAACAATTCAGACCCTGCAATTGTGTGTAAATGAGACAGAAAGACAGATCAGCAACCTGGGATGCCATATGGCAGCAGGGTCTACCATTAGACAACACATTATGCTTCAAATATCTTCCCAGGCGGTAGTATCTCTCTGTTTGATAGCTGCCTACTACCTACGTAGGTAGTAAGTTAGGTTAGGTTAGGTTATCAAACTCATAAACTCATAAAACGTAAAGGATTTAACATTTTTATACAAGTTAACGATAAAAAACAGCATTTGATCTTATAATGAAAACAACAACATTATAGTATTAAGCTTTAAATATAATGTAGATAAACGAACCTCCCCTCCCCCTCCTCACCCCTCACCCCTCCCCCTCCTCACCCCTCACCCCGCACCCCGCACCCCTCACCCCTCACCTCATCCCTCATGATATCAACTTTACTTCTCAACTTCAGTTTCCAGACGATATTTTTTCCCCTACAAGTTCATTGGGTTGGGTAAGGTTAGGTTAGGTTAGGTTAGGTTAGGTTAGGTTAGGTTAAAATGTTGTTTTAAATCTCAGTGTTCCTCTCTGGCCTGAACCTGTCCATGATCTTTGCACCTCTTGATTAATACCTGTAATATACACAGGTAAATCAAGTATAAATAAGAAATTGTAAAGGACTGTATATATATATATATATATATATATATATATATATATATATATATATATATATATATATATATATATATATATATATATATATATATATATATATATATATATATATATATATATATATATAGCATCATTCTGTATAAGTCCCTTTAAATTTCCTCACATGGACGTTATACATGTTGAGGTTATGCCTGGAGGCCTGAGTCTTGTACTCCACCATCATAAAGCCGATGTATACACTGACTAACGAGCAAATATTCCTTTTATTTCATCATCACTACCTTGCATCAATAGCCC
>NW_024736706.1:0-15361 GCF_018991925.1 Homarus americanus
TCCTCACCTCCATCACCCTAACCTCTCCTCACCTCCATCACCCTAACCTCTCCTCACCTCCACCACCCTAACCTCTCCTCACCTCCATCACCCTAACCCCTCCTTCCCTCCATTACCCTAACCCCTCCTTCCCTCCTTAATCATTCCAGTGTCCCTCTTGTTACCTTATCTCTCCCTTCCCTTTCCTCTCTCTCTCAATTTCCTTCTCCTCACCCCACTTTTCCTGCCATTATCCCATTTGAGGTCACAGATTCTGAAAATGGCATTCGTTTGTGCAGATCAGGTCTAGATTCAGCAATCAGGCCTGTGCCCCATTCAGATGATGTTCCAAAGCCTATCTTCACTCAACTTGCTTCCGTTGAATCTGACAGTGAATATGACACTGAGGTCACAGAGGAGTCAACTAACAGAAATAGTGACTCAGATTTTGCAGGCATATCAACAGAACCGCAAACATCTAGCCAAGCAGAACTCAATGACTTAGTTCGAGATCTGGGTCTGTCTAAAAAGCTGTCAGAATTGTTGGCTTCACGGTTAAAAGATAAAAACTTGCTGAAAATAGACACAAAGGTAACATTCTTTCGCAACAGAGAAAAGAACCTCTTACAGTTCTTTGATTCTAAATTTGACTTCGTCTACTGTTGTGATATTTCTGGATTAGTCACCGCGATGGGAGCTCCAGGTTATGATCCGAAAGAGTGGCGCCTCTTTATAGGTAGCTCTAAGCGGAGTCTGAAGTGTGTTTTATTACATATAGGCAACATCTTTGGCGCAATAACCATAGGACACTCAGTACACCTGAAAGAAAAATATGAACACATCAAAACGGTTTTGGAGCTACTCAAATATGAAGAACACAAATGGATCATCTGTGTTGATCTAAAAATGGTCAATTTTTTGCTAGGACAGCAAGGTGGGTATACAAAATTTCCTTGCTTTATCTGCCTCTGGGACAGCAGAGCCAAAGACAGACACTGGATTCAGAAGGAATGGCCAGTTAGGGAAAGCCTCAATGTTGGGGAAAAGAACATCATTTATGAACCCCTAGTGGAACGTGAAAAAATTTTTTTCCCGCCCCTTCACATCAAGCTGGGCCTTATGAAACAGTTTGTCAAGGCGCTCGATACTGACAGTGACTGTTTTAAGTATCTGTGTGAAGTGTTCCCTGGTTTAACGCTAGAAAAACTCAAAGCAGGTATTTTCGACGGCCCTCAAATTAGGACGCTGATTAAAGACCAAGCCTTCACTCAATCCATGACTGATGTTGAGAGAAATGCATGGGGAGCATTCGTTTCTGTTGTAAGGAACTTTCTTGGAAACAGGAAATCAGAGGACTATAAAAAGCTCGTTGAATCTTTGATGGAAAGTTTCCATGTGTTAGGTTGCAACATGAGCATTAAGATGCATTTCCTGAACAGTCATCTTGAACTGTTTCCGGCAAACTTAGGGGACGTGAGTGATGAGCAAGGTGAACGCTTTCACCAGGATATCAAAGTCATGGAAGACAGGTATCAAGGTCGCTGGGACATTCACATGATGGCGGACTATTGCTGGAGCATTCAGCGAGACTGCACTGAGAGGCGATATTCAAGACAGTCCATTAAACGCAAGTTTGTGCCTGAATAAATCTGGCATAGTTCACAAAAGCAACTGATGAATCCAAAATATGCTTGTCAAGGTAAATAAAAGTAATTAAAAATTAATTCTACGTGTTTGGTAATTCCTCTCTGTGTGCTGGTTTAGATTTTTAGCAGTAGTATATGGTAGTCTAACTATATATAGTAGTAAATGGTAGGTAACTCACCGCAACAAAACTAGACCCGATAGAAAAAAACCGGTGCCATATTTGAAATCAGTGACCTCAATTTACCCAGAAACAGGTCTCAAAATGTATGCAACTGACTAAAAGTTGAATTTTGTTCCCCAGTGTTATCTTTCGTCTTTCCTCTTCCATCCTGCCACTTACTTCCCTCCTCTTCCATCCTACCACTTACTTCCCTCCTCTTTCATCCTAGCACTTGCTTCCTTCCTCTTTCATCCTACCACTTACTTCCCTCCTCTTCCATTCTAGACACTTACTTCCTTCCTCTTTCATCCTACCACTTTCTTCCCTCCTCATTGATCCTAGACACTTACTTCCCTCCTCATTGGTCCTAGACGCTTACTTCCCTCCTCTTTCATCCTACCACTTACTTCCCTCCTCTTCCATCCTAGCACTTACTTCCTTCCTCTTTCATCCTCCCACTTTCTTCCCTTCTCATTGATCCTAGACACTTACTTCCCTCCTCATTGATCCTAGACACTTACTTCCCTCCTCTTTCATCCTACCACTTTCTTCCCTCCTCATTGATCCTAGACACTTACTTCCTTCCTCTTTCATCCTACCACTTATTTCCTTCTACTCTATCTCTACCACTTAGTTCCACTCCGTCCTCCACAGATCAAGGGTGAGTCAGTGCAGTGTTATGTGTGGTGGTGCTTGAGTGTTACCTCACCTGGTGATGATCCTCGCACGAGTCTCAATTAAGATATGACTCAACACCTGTTCCTCTTCGCTACTTTACCTGTGTGTGTGTGTGTGTGTGTGTGTGTGTGTGTGTAGAACATGCCACGTTTCGTGCCCTTACCTAACACTCACGCTCATCTATGGCATGATGACAGGGGGGGGGGTGAGGGGTAAAGTGTGAGGGGTGAGGGGTAAAGTGTAAGGGGTGAGTGTTCAGTGTTGAGGGGCGAAGGGCGAGGACCTCCCCAGTTGTTATGAACCCAAGTTAAAAATAGAGACTAATTCTTTTGTTATTTTGTCATCCTTTTCCATGTCTCACAATCAGCATCATCGTCTGTTTCGGGTTTTATTCTGAAACACTGTTGTGGGGCTACTGATCAGAGCAAACCATAGCACATCAGAGTGTGTTGGGGAGGAGCAGAGCACATCAGAGTGTGTTGGGGAGGAGCAGAGCACACCAGAATGTGTTGGGGGTGGAGCAGAGCACATCAGAGTGTGTTGGGGAGGAGCAGAGCACATCAGAGTGTGTTGGGGAGGAGCAGATCACATCAGAGTGTGTTGGGGAGGAGCAGAGCACATCAGTGTGTGTTGGGGAGGAGCAGATCACATCAGAGTGTGTTGGGGAGGAGCAGAGCACATCAGTGTGTGTTGGGGAGGAGCAGATCACATCAGAGTGTGTTGGGGAGGAGCAGAGCACATCAGTGTGTGTTGGGGAGGAGCAGAGCAGATCAGAGTGTGTTGGGGAGGAGCAGATCGCTTCAGAGTGTGTTGGGGAGGAGCAGAGCACATCAGTGTGTGTTGGGGAGGAGCAGATCACATCAGTGTGTGTTGGGGAGGAGCAGAGCATCAGGGTGTGTTGGGGAGGAGCAGATCACATCAGAGTGTGTTGGGGAGGAGCAAGAGCACATCAGTGTGTGTGTTGGGGAGGAGCAAGATCACATCAGAGTGTGTTGGGGAGGAGCAGAGCACATCAGTGTGTGTTGGGGAGGAGCAGAGCACATCAGAGTGTGTTGGGGAGGAGCAGATCACATCAGAGTGTGTTGGGAGGAGCAGAGCACATCAGTGTGTGTTGGGGAGGAGCAGAGCACATCAGAGTGTGTTGGGGAGGAGCAGAGCACATCAGTGTGTGTTGGGGAGGAGCAGAGCACATCAGAGTGTGTTGGGGAGGAGCAGAGCACACCAGAATGTGTTGGGGGTGGAGCAGAGCACATCAGAGTGTGTTGGGGAGGAGCAGAGAACATCAGAGTGTGTTGGGGAGGAGCAGATCACATCAGAGTGTGTTGGGGAGGAGCAGAGCACATCAGTGTGTGTTGGGGAGGAGCAGAGCACATCAGAGTGTGTTGGGGAGGTGGGTAACATATCAGAGAAGGTTAGACTAAGATAGAGAGAGTGTGGACAAGTTAGGCCAAAGTTGAGTGACATAAATATTAAATGATTGTGTGACCGGGAGGAGGAGATGGCTGCCTCACTCTACGCATTTGGCGAAATTTTTACAGCACATTGAATTATCTTCACTATTATTCCTTTTAACTATTACTGAATAAACAATACAACTTAACGTGCCGATAATGTCAATTATAATAAAGATATCCAAGGTGTTCACTATTCCGGAGCAAGTAAGAAAATAACGGTACAGTAAATAGTATTTTACCTCTATCAATATGCACTAAGTAACACAACACAGCGCATTGCAAGGCAGCACAACGCAACGCAATACAAAGCAATGAAACGACACAAAACAAAGTATCGCAACACAACACAAGGCACTACAATTATTAAACAAATTTACATTCATTTGGTTGGTCACCCTTCACTGAATACATACATTTCTAATACTAATTTTACCAGATTTTCGTTAAGTATTAGAGCATAAAATTTTCCTTCACATTTAGTTATTGTGTGGCGAAGCTGTGGAGGTGTGTGTGTGTGTGTGTGTGTGTGTGTGTGTGTGTGTGTGTGTGTGTGTGTGTGTGTGTGTATGTGTGTGTATGTGTGTGTGTGTGTGTGTGTGTGTTTTATGAACTCTCTAGTAACACAAAATATCTACATTCATTCTAATCTTATGGATTCTCTTAAAAAATAAAATGTACCAATTGGTATAAGAGAGAGAGGAAGAGAAACTGACTCAACTTTCAGCCAGGTTGGTCCATAATACAAGGGCCTGACCTATCACTGATAAACTTTGTCACTTTGTCTGTGTAAGTCTCCGTTTCAGTCTCTGCCTAATTGTCTCTCTGTCTATCTCCCTCGCTATCATTTTCTCTTTGTAGCTCCGTCTGTCTAATACTGCTTTTCCCTTTGCCTACCTGACTGTCTCACTATATCAACATCTCTGTCTGCCCACCTTTCTCTCTATTGATCAGATGGTTGTCCAGACGCAACAGGCAACAGAGGATAAGCTTCTATACCAATATCACACATCAGAAAAATACCAATCCTGTTAATGAAGCCCTAATACAGCCAGGGTCTGACCAGGTAGATTCTCAACAAACAAAAGACGATTCTTAGACGAGAGTAAAAGTTGCTTTATGGTAATTACTGAAAGCTGCGCCACTTCCCAGTTATCGCTTCTGCCACACTTACTTCTCAGCTCAACGTCTGAGAAATACCTGGGAGGAAATAGTAAGAGCTTTTCCTTTTATCTCCAGCTAATTATCTCTCAGCGTTCTCTTGAGACCAAAATACTTTCTCGCAATTAACGGACGGACGGACGGACGGACGGACACACACACACACACACACACACACACACACACACAGGAGGTATATTACGAAGCGTGAATCAGGTAATAATACTAAAATATACAGTTATTAAGATAGGCATCCGCCCTAACAGCAGTCCGCGTGAGTCGGGGCACATCAGAGGTATACAACTCCTGTTATCTGAGGTCGTTCCAACAGCTTTCGAGCGGCTATTTTCGGCTTTATAATACTACACCATTGATGGGAATTGGAAATCATCCTTTAATAACGTTACATAAATTTTCCATGACTAATAACGTTACTACCAGTTGATAAATTACATTAAACTTTTACATACAACAGTAAGACTATAGATGAATCAATACAAAGCTTGAATTAGTGAAAATGAATAACTCATATCAAAACTAGTGTGCTGTATTTCGCGGTACAATATAAAATATAGCTATGATGAAGTATAATAACACGATTTGTCAGGTACTATAGTCTGCCTACCTTCCCTCGCCGACTCACAGACACGCACGACACTTTCTCCCAGACCCCCGGCAGCAGGCTTCCAGCACGGCCCCCACACGCTGCCTCTACTCACCCTTGACTGTTTAGGTCAACTCTCCCTCTCTTCTCCCACACTACTCTTCCTCTCCACCCCTCCCCTCCCCCTCTCCGCCAGCGTTCCTTACTCGCACCTTCCTGTCACGTAACAGGTTTCAGTTAAGCCTTATGACTCTTTATGATAGTAATATTTCACCTGCAGTTACTTTTATTATTAATATTATTATTAACTTACACTTATTCCTATAATTATTCAGATTTATACTAAACTGATTCACCATAAACTAAGCACATATTTAAGGTACTGTGAACGAAGGGAAACAGATACAGGGAAAAAATAATAGAGAATTTAATTAACACTCTCACGAGACAGATTTAAACAGCTTCCTGATAAAAAAAAATGCTTGTGTTTTATTACCATATCTAAAAAAATTCCGGAGGCAAACATTAATAAAACAGTAAAGAATAGAGAAGAATATTGGAAATAATGCAAATGCCTCACATGCAGCCTTAGCGGTGGAACTCTTGCATTTCACACAAACTTATAATGATTAATATCTTTTAAAACGTGAATATTTCTTTTGAGACTTGAGATATAAAGAGTACCTGATGGTATTATGTATTAATCTGTAACGCTGTAAGGCTATGAGGCCTGATGGTGAAAGGTAGATGAGAATGGTGAGGGTTGGTGAGAGGTGAGGAGGTGGATAAAGATAAAGTGTAGTGAAGGATGGTGAAGGATGGTGATCATGACTTATGAGATGCTGAATTATCTTGTACTGATAACATAATGAAGTCTTTATCACCTCTGGAACAACAACAACATCACCACTGGAACAACAACGACAACATCACTACTGGAACAAGAACAGTATCACCACAGGAACAAGAACAGCATCACCACTGGAACAAGAACAGCATCACCACTGGAACAAGAACATCATCACACTGGAACAAAAACAGTACCACGACCTGAGAGGGCTGGATACACGCAGCTGTTATCACAAGAGTCGACAGTAATCTCTTAAGCTTGTCCTGTGTCTCATGATGTGTTGTCTGTCCTGTAGAAAAAAATAACACTTCATCTTCTGTTAAAGAATGTCTATAATGCCGTACGCCTCTCTCTCTCTCAGGAGGCTGCCGCTATATTCATGATATAATTGCATATTGATCTAATGTTACCGGAAGAGGGGAGGGAGAGAGAGTCAGCCTGGATAAGATAGAAAGAAAGAAAGAAAGAAAGAAAGAAGCATAATTTTCCACTACTGCATCAGAGAAACAGGACGTGCATCACTCAAGGGCTCACAGAGGACTCAGTAAAATCCTCATTGGCTCTCATCCATCGTCTGCACCATTAAGAAAATGACCCCGGTAGTGTATGCGAGGGGAGGGGATTTAAGCTAACCGATAAGTCATCCATTATTTGAGAATGCATTTTAAGTGACCAACTAAGCCTTCGACATCAACTCAAAGTAACTTAACTTAGCTTTTAATTTAGTCTAACTCAAACCTAACTTAACCTAACCTAACCTACATCCACAGTGAAGGAGTTGTTAGTCAGGGTTGGTCAGGTAAAATTGCTTCTGTGATCCTGTGAAATGCTGTATGGATGGATGTTCTGCTCTCTCGCTCAAACACACACACACACACGACTGTCTGGAGGCCTTCGGTGGGCGAGGCAGCGACTAATGGTAAGTATTATATGTAAATTGTTCAGAAAATACCAACATATAAATTTACCAGATATATGGGAAAATAAGTCTCATTACCTGCTGTATATATGAGTATGTCTGTGTATGTATTTTGGTGTATACGTGTGTGTGTGTGTGTGTGTGTGTGTTGTACTGATATTTATGAGTGCGTTTGTTATTATGGTAGTGCGGACGTGTGTGGATATTTGTGGATAAATTCATGTATTAGTGATGTTAGTGGTGTCAATGACGCTGGTGGTGTTAGTGGTTCAATATGGTGGTGATGGTAGGGGATGGTGGTAGTAAGTGGTGGGGGGGGGTAGTAGAAGGATGTGGTAATGTTTGTGATGGTGGTGATGGTAATGGTGGTGTGGCTGGTAGTAGGAGGTAGTGGTGGTAACTAATGGTGGTGCTTATGGTAGTAGTAAGTAACGACAACAAACACATCACTGTCCACAGGTAACCTCTACCTCACCTGAACCTACACTAATTGATTACCCAAAACAGGAAATATTTGAAGAAAAAAAACACGAAATGAAGGTGACAATAAACAAAGCGTTAAACCTAGCATAACCTAACCTATTAGATGTCACGGAGGAATTTAATATATATATATGAGCGAATTAGATCCTGCCACCAGCCTCAGTACCGACACACTAATTATAATTTGACAGTAAAAACATTTCATATGCACACACACATATTACTTTATGTAGGAGCAATTTGGTGAATTTTTATTACTGAGGTTGTAACAAAGTATTTCTCATAGCACGTGTACTAAGCTTCTCTCTTTGTCCGTCTGTCTGCCTGTCTTTCTGTCTGTCAAGTTTTACACTAGCTGCTGCCCCTGTACTTTGGACACGAGAGAGAGAGAGAGAGAGAGAGAGAGAGAGAGAGAGAGAGAGAGAGAGAGAGAGAGTTGTAGATAATCCTTACTGCAATGGTGGATTTATTAGGCTGTGTTCATTTAGGCTGAAATTACTGGAAGATAAGAAGGATTTTCACACATTTACCCATACCTGTATAGCATGTTTTAAGAGCAGGGAGAGAGAGAGGGGTGAATAGATGGGGGTGGAAATAGAGAGAGTTTTTGAAGGAATATTATAGGTGTCGTGTCTTTACAATTTTGTGTTAGACATTATGACACAGCGGACGAAGGTTTTTGACAACGTTACCGAGACAACAAGAGTCGCAGTGTTCATTTTGTAATTCATCGGACCCATCCATAGATACTTCTTAGTTGTGTATACATGAAGCTCGTCACTAACAGCCATACAACATTTGAACGAAATTCTCAGACACAGGAAACCTTCAAAGTTAATTCTGTAAAAATTTAAGAATTTTTATAGACATGCCAGTACAGTCGCGGACAAAAGTTCCTGGAACTGATCTAAAGTAATATGGAGATTGAATCTGTGAACTTTTGAGTCAGAAGCTTCATAAACAAGCTGTTTTTATGCACTTTTATTTCATCAGTTTCAGTTCCTGGTATAGTCTCAATATATTCGTTCGTACCCTGATCTAATCTTTCCCTGATACTTCCCGTGATATCTTACACTCTGCATCCCAACTATCTCTCACTGTTCAAAAGCTCTCTCTCTCTCTCTCCGAATATTTTCACTTCACTTTTTTGTCTGTCCATTCAGTTTTCCTCCTTTATCTTCGTCTCTTCCTCTCACATCTTTATCACCCCATCAACCACTTCCTTCATTTGTCTTATTTGCTCGGTTTTTCTTTCATTTCTCCCCTACACTTATCTTCTCACTCTTTATCCTCCTGTTTTTGTTATCCTTCTTCTTCTTTCCTGATATTTGCTTCCACTGTCAGTCTTCTTCACCCGTTACTTCTCCTTCATTCCACCTACCACCACTACCACCACTTTTTTTTTTTTAGGTTAAGGTGGGGAAAGGGTGGAAGGCATGCTGGGGCTCAAGGCACAGCCAGACATGAGGGATGGAGAAGTCACAACATATAGTCGTGGGGGGAAAGGTTGGAAAAGAAGTTTAATGAGTTAAACAGAGGGGGACGACACCCCTTGTTTTACATATTACAGAGTTTGTTGGCTAACTAAGCTAACCTAGGATTTAGAATGAGGTTGCACAATGGTTATTTTAGTAGGTAATGACTAGATTGATTTTACAATTACAAGTTTATTAACATCTTATACTGTATTACGTTATGGACTCACTTGATTGTGACTTGTTAAATGTGAATTTATATCATCTAAGTTTTAATCTAAGGTGGATCACTGTGGCGGACATAGATGGATCGCGGGTTGGGTTGTTGTAGTGCGGGCAGACTCCGGGGCCACCAGGCGTGGGGTCTCCCTCCGTTGATGTCTTCCCCGCGTAGGTGGTCTGGGCTGTGAGGGTCGTCCAGGAGCTTGTCCCAAACCTTCTTCCCTAGGCGATGGAACCTGAAGTTGAGGGCCTCTGTTTTATTTCTTAGGTGGATGGTTTCCACTGTCTCCTGGTAGGGTGGCGCTTGGCCACTGGCTGACCTCAAACACTTGTTTTGGAAGCTCTGTAGTTGTTGTAGTCTAGTCTTCCCGAGTGTGACGAGTGGTATAGATGGGTACTCCAACACAGGCCTCACCAGTGCCTTGTACAGGTGAACTTGTATCTTCTCAGGCATCAGTTTAAAACGTTTTAATTTGGCTGCGGCGACTTTGGCTTTATTTAGTCTGTCCTTCACGTGGGGAATGATGCCCGTCCGAGAAATGATGAGGCCGAGCAACCTGCCTTGTTTAGAGTACTCAATCTCTTCGTCGTCGATCATCAATGGGGCCGGCTTGAATTTGGCTATGGGTATGACCTCAAATTTCGTTTTGTTTTTTTTGATTTTCCATTTATTTTCATACTCCGAGATCTCCTCTATTGCCCGAGCAGTGAGTCGCGCCATCCTTGCTGTGGACCTTCCTGGGCAGGTGACGATCTGTGTTACATCGTCGGCATACATGACGTACTCGCTGCCGACGATTGGGGGTGGCAGGTCAGCCGTGTAGAGTGTGTAAAGGGTTGGTGAGAGACAAGAGCCCTGAGGCACGCCGCTCGATAGTGAGAATTCTTCTCCAAAATGTTCTTGCATCTTGATTGTGGCTCTGCGGTCCGTAATGAAGTTGCACAGCAGGCGAGTCAGATTTTCGGGTAGCCCCAGTTGTATGATCTTATACTGCAGTCCTGCCTGCCAAACTTTGTCAAACGCCTTGCTGACGTCCCTCAGTACTATATTGCACTGTAGGCGGCCAGTCATGGCATTGGCGATCTGCTCGTAGGCCTGAGCTATGGCGGTGGATGTGCCTCGGTACTGGCGGAAGCCGAACTGGCAGGGATTATGCACGTCTTCGTCCTCCAGATACATCCGCAATCGCTTGTTGACTATTTTTTCGAAGATTTTGGCAGGTACCTCTAGCAGCGATATTGGTCGAAAGTTTTCGACTTTGTTTGGAACTACCACCACCACCACTACCACGTATCACCACCACTACCACCTGCCATCAAAACAACCCTATCTTATCATCACCACCACCTATCACCACAATCACCCTATTCTACCAACATCACCACCACCACGTATCACCACCACTACCACCTGCCATCAAAACAACCCTATCTTATCATCACCACCACCTATCACCACAATCACCCTATTCTACCAACATCACCACCACCACGTATCACCACCACTACCACCTGCCATCAAAACAACCCTATCTTATCATCACCACCACCTATCACCACAATCACCCTATTCTACCACCACCACCACCCACTTCTCACCACTAGCACCTAAAACCACCTTCACCAATTGCCACTACCACTCAGGAATAAATCTTAACGAAAGAACTTATAACAGTGATGATGTGTTAATGAAATTCTTCCATGAAAACGATAATTGGAAACAAAGTAAAAATGCTCGGCCGATCTAACATCATCAGCTCAGACATGATTACGTCAGGTGCGGTAGCCTTTAACACGCTTTACCTGGAGCCAGTTGCTCACTTTACAAATAACGCGTCGTTTACTATCATAACCAAATGGTACTTAGGTTAGGTTAGGCTAGGTTAGGTTAGGTATGATCACATTCAAATATTAATTTACATGATTATCTACATGATCGTCCCTAATCGACAAACCAATTTGACTCCTCGAAAACAAAGAAAGCTATTGTTCTCGCGCGCGCGCGCGCATGTGTGTGTGTGTGTGTGCGTGTGTGTGTGTGTGTGTGTGTAGACACTCCCAGAATCGGTGCTGCAGTACGACCATCAAATCGTGCGTTAAGACGGGTCACCGCAGGAGTGAGGTGGTCTTCCTCAAGTTGACGATGAAATTGGTTCTTAACTGGAGGGGAAAAGGTTACCTGTAGCAAATGATGCAATCTCACACCTGGTGCCGCCCTCATGTGGTGAGTAGTAGGGAGCGAGAGATAAGAGAGAGGGAGAGAAAAGTATAAAAGGGAGATAGATAGATATAGGGACAGAGAAGTAGGAATTGGTGTAATGGCGTCTCTCACAGTGTGTGGTGGTAGTGGTGCAGAAGAACGAAGAATGTCTGGTGGACTCCTAGTAATGGTGTGTGTGTGTGTGTGTGTGTGTGTGTGTGTGTGTGTGTGTGTGTGTGTGTGTGTGTAGACACTCCCAGAATCGGTGCTGCAGTACGACCATCAAATCGTGTGTTAAGACGGGTCACCGCAAGAGTGAGGTGGTCTTTCTCAAGTTGACGATGAAATTGGTTCTTAACTGGAGGGGAAAAGGTTACCTGTAGCAAATGATGCAATCTCACACCTGGTGCCGCCCTCATGTGGTGAGTAGTAGGAAGCGAGAGATAAGAGAGAGGGAGAGAAAAGTATAAAAGGGAGATAGATAGATATAGGGACAGAAAAGTTGGAATTGGTGTAATGGCGTCTCTCACAGTGTGTGGTGGTGATGGTGGTAGTGGTGCAGAAGAACGAAGAATGTCTGGTGGACTCCTAGTAATGGTGTGTGTGTGTGTGTGTGTTTCTCACCTATGTACCAGAAGACGAAGTACACGAATGATCTACCAGTAACATCTTTCATTCTCGTGATTTATTTGTGCCTTTGTCAAGTCAAACAAACGCTGGACGGTTCTCAGGCCAACACATACATATTGCAAACACACACACAGCCGCGTTCATATCCACATACTCGAAACAAAACTAACATACACAGATTCGGTTCGCTTGAGTTCTGTGTTGTCTAAAATTGTTTTATTTTTCAGTGGAGACAGTCACCCAGTGTTCACTCAGTGGAGACAGTCACCCAGTGTTCACTCAGTGGAGGCAGTCACCCAGTGTTCACTCAGGGTAGACAGTCACTCAGTGGAGGCAGTCACCCAGTGTTCACTCAGTGTAGACAGTCACTCAGTGGAGGCAGTCACCCAATGTTCACTCAGTGTAGACAGCCACTCAGTGTAGACAGTCACCCAGTGTTCACTCAGTGGAGGCAGTCACCCAGTGTTCACTCAGTGTAGACAGTCACTCAGTGGAGGCAGTCACCCAGTGTTCACTCAGTGTAGACAGTCACTCAGTGTAGACAGTCACCCAGTGTTCACTCAGTGGAGGCAGTCACCCAGTGTTCACTCAGTGTAGACAGTCACTCAGTGGAGGCAGTCACCCAGTGTTCACAATGCCTTTGTAAATGAGTTAACAAGGAAGTTTACACAGTCGTGAAATATATTACGGAATTAAAACATTGTTGAACGTGGAATGGCTCTTAGATAAAGGTGTTTAAAACCTGTGGGATAAAACTAAGACAATAATTTTCTCAGGGGAGACGCATTGTAACCCGGACATAAACTTTAATGGAGGTCTGCATGGCTTATGATATAGATTTACTTATGGACAAACTTTGCGAGTAATATGTTTACAATTCTTGTATACTAACAGCGTCAATTTTTGTGAGAATATTTCCCACACAACAAACTCTATAGTAATAAGAAACATGCCTGAATATAAAGCAGCTTTTTCCTCTCTCATCGCTTTACAAACAACGAAGAAACAGACAACTGCTAATAGACACTACTAAGTCCATTACATTTCACTACTTAATGGTTAATGTAATATTTTAATACATTTTGACTTAATATCACTCTGTCCTTTCATCAACACGTTTATACTTCTTGATTCTCGAAACTCTTATTATCATTTGTTAATAATTTCTTCATTTTTGTTGCCATGGTTTCTCTTTCCTCACTTCTCCCTTCCACCCTCTGATCTGTGACGACTCTCTCTCTCTCTCTCTCTCTCTCTCTCTCTCCACATGATAACACCAGTATTCTCATAAAAACATATTGTATTCCCGGATCATATCGTTCAATAAACATGTATCTGGCTTGTGTAAACAATAAAAAATAAAAGTTTTAAAGGGAATGTTTTTTATCGCGTTTGTATAATGCAAATTTCTTGTTTTCAATTTCTAGTTAAGCGCGCACTGTCCAGGAAATTTTAGTATAAAACATTTTCTGTTTGAAATGTAGATGACACTCTGTGTTAACGCTCATGGGAGCGTTATTGGTTCCTGCTGGATAATAAGACCTTTGTCGTTGACGCGATGAGTATAATTCGGTCAAAACCTGTTAAAGAACAATTCATATACTGTATAACAAATGCTGGTATATCAGGACACACAGTATGAATAGTACGATCAATATACAGCACATAACCTATTAACCTCTTAAACATAACTCACATGTTACAACTGTTGATACATCAGGACACACAGTTTGTATAATATGATCAATATACAGCACATAACCTATTAACCTCTTAAACATAACTCACATATTACAACTGTTGATACATCAGGACACAGTTTGTATAATATGATCAATATACAGTACATAACCTATTAACCTCTTAAACATAACTCACATGTTACAACTGTTGATACATCAGGACACAGTTTGTATAATATGATCAATATACAGTACATAAATATACTTATTAAAGTTATTTAGAGTTTTTTAGAGGATTTAATAGTTCACAATCACACTCACGTTTTGGGGTCTAGGGTTTGACCAACGAGAACAAATATAATATCCTCTTGGTATATGTTGGTCGAACGAAAAATGTTGTCTCTACGGTAGGAGGCGATAGACTATCCCTCAGGCAGTCATACAGCTGCGTGGCCGTCGCCCATTTAAACACCTCAGCAAATTCGTTGTCAACACTATGTCTCTCCTCTCACCCTCTCACCCTCTCTCTCTCTCTCGTCTAGTTTATCTTACTGTGGCTATACCTCTCTTTCTCTGTCTCTTCTAGTTTATCTTACTGTGGCGGTAACACTATGCATTACAAGAGTGAGGAAGAATACTTATCATAAGTTGTGTTGGTCGCTGGCAGATTACACACCTGTGGCCGCGTCAACAAAGAACCTACAGTACAGAGTAATTTAGTTTTGTTGTTGAATGTATCTTAGTAATTATCATCCAGCTACCCATTGCATCTCGAACTCGACCAGGGAAAAAATCAAGCAAATAATGTTTATGAAAATTGGTAAAATATTAGAATAAAGATCATATTCACTCCAAAAAATTAATTACCGGTAAAAAATCTAGCCATACCACAAGCAGGCTGACACGACACGACACGACACGACACGACACGACACGACACAAGGCGACTCAAGTTTTTACAGGTAATCTATAACTAGGACACAAATGCTCTACAAGTTTATTCAGCACACAGGGGCTTTAACATAAATCTTACTTATGGAGAATAAATTGTTTACACTACAGTCTGCACCGAGTCTTCTACCAGTCCATTATCTATAATAATCAACCTTACCATCAGCCTTATACTCTCTAAGAAGTCTTCTGATAGCAGTTAGGATTATACAGTCTCCCAGTAACTTTTGAGAGAGAGAGAGAGAGAGAGAGAGAGAGAGAGAGAGAGA
>NW_024736707.1:0-18374 GCF_018991925.1 Homarus americanus
CGATCAGGGGACTTTGTTATACTCGATCAGGGGACTTAGTTATACTCTATGAGGGGGCTTTTTTATACTCGATGAGGGGACTTTGTTATACTCGACCAGGGGTCTTTGATATACTCCATCAGGGGCCTTTGTTATACTTGATCAGGGGGCTTTATTATACTCGATCAGGGGACTTAGTTATTCTCGATCAGGGGGACTTTGTTATACTCGATGAGGGGCCTTTGTTATAATCGTTGAGGGGACTTTGTAATACTCGATCAGAGGACTTTTTTATACTCGATCAGGGGACTTTGTTATACTTGATCAGGGGACTTTGTTATATTCGATGAGGGGACTTTGTTATACTCGATCATGGGACTTTGTTATACTCGATCAGGGGACTTTGTTATATTCGATCAGGGGACTTTGTTATATTTGATGAGGGGACTTTGTTATACTCGATCATGGCTTTTTGTTATACTCGATGAGGGGCCTTTGTTATAATCGTTCAGGGGACTTTGTTATACTCGATTAGGGGCCTTTGTTATACTCGCTCTGGCGCGTTTGTTATTTTCGATGAGGCGCCTTTGTTATACTCTACCAGGGGACTTTGTTATACTCGATCATGGGCCTTTTTTAAACTCGATTAGGGGCCTTTGTTATACACAATCAGGGGACTTTGTTATACTCGATCAGGGGACTTTGTTATACTCGAACAGGGAGCTTTGTTTTACTCGATCAGGAAACTTTGTTATACTCGATCAGGGGCCTTTGTTATAATCGTTCAGGGGACTTTGTTATACTCGATCAGGGGACTTTGTTCTCTTCGATCAGGGGACTTTGTTATACTCGATAAGGGAACTTTGTTATATTCGATGAGGGGACTTTGTTATACTCGACCATGGGACTTTGTTGTACTCGATCAGGGGCCTCTGTTATACTCGATCAGGGGCCTTTGTTATACCCGATCAGGGGACATTGTTATACTCCATCAGGGGACTTTGTTATACTCTATGAGGGGGCTTTGTTATACTCGATGAGGGGACTTTGTTATACTCGACCAGGGGTCTTTGTTATTCTCGATCAGGGACATTTGTTATACTTGATCAGGGGGCTTTGTTATACTCGATCAGTGGACTTTGTTATTCTCGATCAGGGGGACTTTGTTATACTCGATCATGGGACTTTGTTATACTCGATCAGGGAACTTTGTTATACTCGATCAGGGGCCTTTGTTATACTCGTTCAGGCGCCTTGGTTATATTCGATTAGGGGCCTTTGTTATACTCGACCACGGGACTTTGTTATACTCGATCAGAGGCTTTTGTTAAACTCGATCAGGGGCCTTTGTTATACTCAATCAGGGGACTTTATTATACTCGATCAGGGGACTCTGTTATACTCGTTTAGGGGGCTTTGTTTTACTCGATCAGGAAACTTTGTTATACTCGATGAGGGGCCTTTGTTATAATCGTTCAGGGGACTTTGTTATACTCGATTAGGGGACTTTGTTAAACTCGATCAGGGGACTTTGTTATACTCGATCAGGGGACTTTGTTATATTCGATGAGGGGACTTTGTTATACTCGATCATGGGACTTTGTTATACTCGATGAGGGGCTTTTGTTATACTTGATGAGGGGGCTTTGTTATACTCGATCAGGCGACTTTGTTATACTCGCTCAGGCACCTTTGTTATATTCGATGAGGGGCCTTTGTTATACTCGACCAGGGGACTTTGTTATACCCGATCAGAGGCATTTGTTAAACTCGATCAGGGGCCTTTGTTATACTCGATCATGGGACTTTATTATACTCGATCAGGGGACTTTGTTATACTCGATGAGGGGACTTTGTTATATTCGATGAGGGGACTTTGTTATACTCGATCATGGGACTTTGTTATACTCGATGAGGGGCCTTTGTTATACTAGATGAAGGGACTCTGTTATAGTCGATCAGGGGACTCGGTAATACTCGATCAGGGGACTTTGTTATACTCGTTCAGTGGCCTTTGTTATACTTATTTAGAGGCCTTTGTTATACTCGAACAGGGGCCTTTGTTAAGCTCGATCAAAGGCCTTTGTTATTCTCGATTTGAGGACCTTGTTAAACTCGATGAGGAGACATTGTTATACTCGATCAGGGGAGTTTGTTATACTCGATCAAGGTGCATTGTCATACTCGACCATGGGACTTTGTTATGCTCGAACAGGAGCCTCTGTTATACTCGATCAGGGGCCTTTGTTATACCCGATCAGGGGACTTTGTTATACTCGATCAGGGAACTTTGTTATACTCTATGAGGGGGCTTTGTTATACTCGATGAGGGGACTTTGTTATACTCGACCAGGGGTCTTTGTTATACTCAATCAGGGGCCTTTGTTATACTTGATCAGGGGGCTTTGTTATACTCGTTCAGGCGCCTTTGTTATATTCGATCAGGGGCCTTTGTTATACTCGAGCAGGAGACTTTGTTATACTCGATCAGGGGCTTTTGTTAAACTCGATCAGGGGCCTTTGTTATACTTAATCAGGGTCTTTGTTGTACTCGATTAGGGGACTTTGTTATACTCGACCAGGGGTCTTTGTTTTACTCGAACAGGGGTCTTTGTTATACTTGATGAGCGAGCTTTGTTATACTCGATCAGGGGACTTTATTATTCTCGATCAGGGGGACTTTCTTATACTCGATCAGGGGGCTTTGTTATACTCGATCAGGGAACTTTGTTAAACTCGATCAAGGGCCTTTGTTATACTCGTTCAGGGGCCTTTGTTATACTCGTTCAGGGGCCTTTGTTATACTCGATCACGGGACTTTGTTATACTCTATGAGGGGCTTTGTTGCCTTACGATGAGGTTTTGTTATACTCGAGCAGGAGACTTTGTTATACTCGATCAGGGGCTTTTGTTAAACTCGATCAGGGGCCTTTGTTATACTTAATCAGGGTCTTTGTTGTACTCGATTAGGGGACTTTGTTATTCTCGATCAGGGGACTTTGTTATACTCGATGAGGGGCCTGTGTTATAATTGTTCAAGAGACTTTGTTATACTCGATCAGGGGACGTTTTTATACTCGATCAGGGGACTTTTTTATACTCGATCATGGGACTTTGTTATATTCGATGAGCGGACTTTGTTATACTCGATCATGGAACTTTGTTATACTCGATCAGGGGCCTTTGTTATACTCGATTAGGGGACTTTGTTATACTCGATCAGAGGCCTCTGTTATATACTCGATCAGGGCCTTTGTTATTCCGATCAGGGACTTTGTTATATATTCGATGAGGGACTTTGTTATACTCGATCATGGGACTTTGTTATGCTCGATGGGGGCCTTTGTTATACTCGATGAGGGGACTTTGTTCTACTCGATCAGGGGACTTTGTTATACTCGATCAGGGGACTTTGTTATATTCGATCAGGGGACTTTGTTATCCTCGACCAGGGGAGTTTGTTATAATCTTTCAGGCACCTTTGTTATATTCGATCAGGGGCCTTTGTTATACTCGGTGAGGGGACTTTGTTATACTCGATCATGGGACTTTGTTATACTCGATCAGGGGCCTTTGTTATACTTGATCAGGGGGCTTTGTTGTACTCGATTAGGGGACTTTGTTATACTCGATCAGGGAACTTTGTTATACTCGATCAGGGGCCTTTGTTATACTCGTTCAGGCACCTTTGTTATATTCGATCAGGGGCCTTTGTTATACTCGACCAGGTAACTCTGTAATACTCGATCAGGGGACTTTGTTATACTCGACCAGGGGTCTTTGTTATACTTGATCAGAGGCTTTTGTTATACTTGATGAGGGGGCTTTGTTATACTCGATCAGTTGCCTTTGTTATACTCTTTTAGAGGCCTTTGTTATACTCTTTTAGAGGCCTTTGTTATACTCGAACAGGGGCCTTTGTTAAACTCGATCAAAAGCCTTTGTTTTTCTCGATTTGAGGACTTTGTTAAACTCGATGAGTAGACTTTGTTATACTCGATACGGGAGTTTGTTATACTCGATCAGGGGACTCTGTTTTACTCGATTAGGGGCCTTTGTTATACTCGATTAGGGGCCTTTGTTGTACACGATTAGGGGACTTTGTTATACTCGACCAGGGGTCTTTGTTATACTCGATCAGGGGCCTTTGTTATACTTGATGAGGGGGCTTCGTTATACTCGATCAGGGGCCTTTGTTATACTTGATGAGGGGGCTTTGTTATACTCGATCAGGGGACTTTGTTATTCTCGATCAGGGGGACTTTATTATACTCGATGAGGGGACTTTGTTATACGCGATCAAAGAACTTTGTTATACTCGATTAGGGGCCTTTGTTATACTCGACCAGGGGAGTTTGTTATGATCGATCAGGGGACATTGTTATACTCGTTCAGGGGCCTTTGTTATACCCGATCAGGGGACTTTGTTATACTCGATCAGGGGACTTAGTTATACTCAATGAGGGGGTTTTTTATACTCGATGAGGGGACTTTGTTATACTCAACCAGGGGTCTTTGTTATACTCCATCAGGGGCCTTTGTTATACTTGATCAGGGGGCTTTATTATACTCGATCAGGGGACTTAGTTATTCTCGATCAGGGGGACTTTGTTATACTCGATGAGGGGCCTTTGTTATAATCGTTGAGAGGACTTTGTTATACTCGATCAGAGGACTTTTTTATACTCGATCAGGGGACTTTGTTATACTCGATCAGGGGACTTTGTTATATTCGATGAGGGGACTTTGTTATACTCGATCATGGGACTTTGTTATACTATCATTTGTTATTCTCGGGACTTTGTTATACTCGATCAGGGGACTTTGTTATACTCGATCAGGGGATTTTGTTATACTCGATCAGGGGACTTTGTTATATTTGATGAGGGGACTTTGTTATACTCGATCATGGCTTTTTGTTATACTCGATGAGGGGCCTTTGTTATAATCGTTCAGGGGACTTTGTTATACTCGATTAGGGGCCTTTGTTATACTCGCTCTGGCGCGTTTGTTATTTTCGATGAGGGGCCTTTGTTATACTCGACCAGGGGACTTTGTTATACTCGATCATGGGCCTTTGTTAAACTCGATGAGGGGCCTTTGATATACTCAATCAGGGGACATTGTTATACTCGATCAGGGGCCTTTGTTATAATCGTTAAGGGAACTTTGTTATACTCGATCAGGGGACTTTGCTCTCCTCGATCAGGAGACTTTGTTATACTCGATGAGGGGACTTTGTTATATTCGATGAGGGGACTTTGTTATACTCGACCATGGGACTTTGTTATACTCGATCAGGGGCCTCAGTTATACTCGATCAGGGGCCTTTGTTTTTCCCGATCAGGGGACTAAGTTATACTCGATCAGGGGAGTTTGTTTTACTCTATGAGGGGGTTTTGTTATACTCGATGACGGGACTTTGTTATACTCGACCAGGGGTCTTTGTTATACTCGATCAGGGGCCTTTGTTATACTTGATCAGGGGGCTTTTCTATACTCGATCAGGGGACTTTGTTATTCTCGATCAGGGGGACTTTGTTATTCTCGATTAGGGGCTTTGTTATACTCGATCAGGGAACTTTGTTATACTCGATCAGGGCCTTTGTTATACTCGTTCAGGCGCCTTTGTTATATTCGATCAGGGGCCTTTGTTATACTCGACCAGGGGACTTTGTTATACTCGATAAGAGGCATTTGTTAAACTCGATCAGGGGCCTTTGTTATACTCGCTCATGGGACTTTGTTATGCTCGATCAGGGGACTTTGTTATACTCGATCAGGGGACTTTGTTATATTCGATGATGGGACTTTGTTATACTCGATCATGGGACTTTGTTATACTCGATGAGGGGCCTTTGTTGTACTAGATGAGGGGACTCTGTTATACTCGATCAGGGGACTCGGTAATACTCGATCAGGGGACTTAGTTATACTCGATCAGTGGCCTTTGTTATACTCATTTAGAGGCCTTTGTTTTACTCGAACAGGGGCCTTTGTTAAGCTCGATCAAAGGCCTTTGTTATTCTCGATTTGAGGACTTTGTTAAACTCGATGAGGAGACTTTGTTATACTCGATCAGGGGAGTTTGTTATGCTCGATCAGGGGACATTCTTATACTCGATGAGGGGACTTTGTTATACCCGATCAGGGGCCTTTCTTGTACTCGATTAGGGGACTTTGTTATACTCGTTCCGGGGCCTTTGTTATACCCGATCAGGGGACTTTGTTATACTCGATCAGGGGACTTAGTTATACTCTATGAGGGGGCTTTTTTATACTCGATGAGGGGACTTTGTTATACTCGACCAGGGGTCTTTGATATACTCCATCAGGGGCCTTTGTTATACTTGATCAGGGGGCTTTATTATACTCGATCAGGGGACTTAGTTATTCTCGATCAGGGGGACTTTGTTATACTCGATGAGGGGCCTTTGTTATAATCGTTGAGGGGACTTTGTAATACTCGATCAGAGGACTTTTTTATACTCGATCAGGGGACTTTGTTATACTTGATCAGGGGACTTTGTTATATTCGATGAGGGGACTTTGTTATACTCGATCATGGGACTTTGTTATACTCGATCAGGGGACTTTGTTATATTCGATCAGGGGACTTTGTTATATTTGATGAGGGGACTTTGTTATACTCGATCATGGCTTTTTGTTATACTCGATGAGGGGCCTTTGTTATAATCGTTCAGGGGACTTTGTTATACTCGATTAGGGGCCTTTGTTATACTCGCTCTGGCGCGTTTGTTATTTTCGATGAGGCGCCTTTGTTATACTCTACCAGGGGACTTTGTTATACTCGATCATGGGCCTTTTTTAAACTCGATTAGGGGCCTTTGTTATACACAATCAGGGGACTTTGTTATACTCGATCAGGGGACTTTGTTATACTCGAACAGGGAGCTTTGTTTTACTCGATCAGGAAACTTTGTTATACTCGATCAGGGGCCTTTGTTATAATCGTTCAGGGGACTTTGTTATACTCGATCAGGGGACTTTGTTCTCTTCGATCAGGGGACTTTGTTATACTCGATGAGGGAACTTTGTTATATTCGATGAGGGGACTTTGTTATACTCGACCATGGGACTTTGTTGTACTCGATCAGGGGCCTCTGTTATACTCGATCAGGGGCCTTTGTTATACCCGATCAGGGGACATTGTTATACTCCATCAGGGGACTTTGTTATACTCTATGAGGGGGCTTTGTTATACTCGATGAGGGGACTTTGTTATACTCGACCAGGGGTCTTTGTTATACTCGATCAGGGACATTTGTTATACTTGATCAGGGGGCTTTGTTATACTCGATCAGTGGACTTTGTTATTCTCGATCAGGGGGACTTTGTTATACTCGATCATGGGACTTTGTTATACTCGATCAGGGAACTTTGTTATACTCGATCAGGGGCCTTTGTTATACTCGTTCAGGCGCCTTGGTTATATTCGATTAGGGGCCTTTGTTATACTCGACCACGGGACTTTGTTATACTCGATCAGAGGCTTTTATTAAACTTGATCAGGGGCCTTTGTTATACTCAATCAGGGGACTTTGTTATACTCGATCAGGGGACTTTGTTATACTCGTTTAGGGGGCTTTGTTTTACTCGATCAGGAAACTTTGTTATACTCGATGAGGGGCCTTTGTTATAATCGTTCAGTGGACTTTGTTATACTCGATCAGGGGACTTTGTTATACTCGATCAGGGGACTTTGTTATACTCGATCAGGGGACTTTGTTATATTCGATGAGGGGACTTTGTTATACTCGATCATGGGACTGTTATACTCGATGAGGGGCTTTTGTTATACTTGATGAGGGGGCTTTGTTATACTCGATCAGGCGACTTTGTTATACTCGCTCAGGCACCTTTGTTATATTCGATGAGGGGCCTTTGTTATACTCGACCAGGGGACTTTGTTATACCCGATCAGAGGCATTTGTTAAACTCGATCAGGGGCCTTTGTTATACTCGATCATGGGACTTTATTATACTCGATCAGGGGACTTTGTTATACTCGATGAGGGGACTTTGTTATATTCGATGAGGGGACTTTGTTATACTCGATCATGGGACTTTGTTATACTCGATGAGGGGCCTTTGTTATACTAGATGAAGGGACTCTGTTATAGTCGATCAGGGGACTCGGTAATACTCGATCAGGGGACTTTGTTATACTCGTTCAGTGGCCTTTGTTATACTTATTTAGAGGCCTTTGTTATACTCGAACAGGGGCCTTTGTTAAGCTCGATCAAAGGCCTTTGTTATTCTCGATTTGAGGACCTTGTTAAACTCGATGAGGAGACATTGTTATACTCGATCAGGGGAGTTTGTTATACTCGATCAAGGTGCATTGTCATACTCGACCATGGGACTTTGTTATGCTCGAACAGGAGCCTCTGTTATACTCGATCAGGGGCCTTTGTTATACCCGATCAGGGGACTTTGTTATACTCGATCAGGGAACTTTGTTATACTCTATGAGGGGGCTTTGTTATACTCGATGAGGGGACTTTGTTATACTCGACCAGGGGTCTTTGTTATACTCAATCAGGGGCCTTTGTTATACTTGATCAGGGGGCTTTGTTATACTCGTTCAGGCGCCTTTGTTATATTCGATCAGGGGCCTTTGTTATACTCGAGCAGGAGACTTTGTTATACTCGATCAGGGGCTTTTGTTAAACTCGATCAGGGGCCTTTGTTATACTTAATCAGGGTCTTTGTTGTACTCGATTAGGGGACTTTGTTATACTCGACCAGGGGTCTTTGTTTTACTCGAACAGGGGTCTTTGTTATACTTGATGAGCGAGCTTTGTTATACTCGATCAGGGGACTTTATTATTCTCGATCAGGGGGACTTTCTTATACTCGATCAGGGGGCTTTGTTATACTCGATCAGGGAACTTTGTTAAACTCGATCAAGGGCCTTTGTTATACTCGTTCAGGGGCCTTTGTTATACTCGTTCAGGGGCCTTTGTTATACTCGATCACGGGACTTTGTTATACTCTATGAGGGGGCTTTGTTATACACGATGAGGGACTTTGTTATACTCGAGCAGGGGACTTTGTTATACTCGATCAGGGGCCTTTGTTATACTTGATCAGGGGCTTTGTTATACTCGATCAGGGGACTTTGTTATTCTCGATCAGGGACTTTGTTATACTCGATGAGGGCCTGTGTTATAATTGTTCAAGAGACTTTGTTATACTCGATCAGGGACTTTTTTATACTCGATCAGGGGACTTTTTATACTCGATCATGGGACTTTGTTATATTCGATGAGGGACTTTGTTATACTCGATCATGGAACTTTGTTATACTCGATCAGGGGCCTTTGTTATACTCGATTTGGGGACTTTGTTATACTCGATCAGAGGCCTCTGTTATACTCGATCAGGGGCCTTTGTTATTCCCGATCAGGGGACTTTGTTATACTCGATCAGGGGACTTTGTTATACTCTATGAGGGGGCTTTGTTATACTTGATGAGGGGACTTTGTTATACTCGACCAGGGGTCTTTGTTATACTCGATCAGGGGCATTTGTTATACTTGATCATGGGACTTTGTTATACTCGATCAAGGGACTTTGTTATATTCTATGAGGGGGCTTTGTTATACTTGATGAGGGGACTTTGTTATACTCGACCAGGGGTCTTTGTTATACTCGATCAGGAGTCTTTGTTATTCTCGATCAGGGGCATTTGTTATACTTGATCATGGGACTTTGTTATACTCGATCAAGGGACTTTGTTATATTCTATGAGGGGGCTTTGTTATAATCGATGAGGGGACTTTGTTATACTTGATCAGGGGGCTTTGTTATACTCGATGAGGGGCCTTTGTTATAATTGTTCAAGGGACTTTGTTATACTCGATCAGGGGACTTTTTTATACTCGATCAGGGTGAATCGGCTGCTTGTCCAATTAACCAGTCCGTTCACACATATTTATATTTGGGTTTTAAGTAACGAAACCCAAACGGTAGTTCCTTTGTTTTATTATAAAAGGTTGTATATATAATTCCTGAGTGTATATCAACCGTAAGTCTCACTGTCTAGGAGTGAATGAGAAAGGGACGGCGTTTATGTATGACAAACGTTTGGTCACGTCCTTTCGATATGAGTTGAGGTGAGCTACTGAAGCTTAGGGGCATCGCAGTGCGTGCTTACAGGAATGCTGAGCTATGGGTCTCGCCCTCTTGGGTAAGTTGCCCGCTCACGTGTCAATCTCATGTCTTACTCATAGACAGTGGAAAGTTACAGGGTGGTGAATCTGAATATAATATCAGATGTATTGACCCATTTATATAATACGTTCTGTTGATGAGACAGGGGCCTATTACATCGCTCGGTCACCTACCAGCCGAGCTCCGTGAGGCCTAAATAACTCACAGAGTACAGTACATCCTAGACAACCCTAACCATGTTATAAACAGATATGTAGACACTAAGCTGGGGAAATTACTGTAGGGGTATTCTCTACTACAGGGGACCTAGACTTTTGTGTCGTACGGGTTAGTATGTTATGAACAATGTTGAATTTGGATGATACTGCCCGGTAATAACAGAACAGGAACATTATTGCCAGAATTAACAGAATAGAGGGAATCGTAAGACTTGGTAGAGCAAATTCCCGTGATAGGTAAAATGGCAAGTTATTATTCAAATCAGCAAAATGTGTCTCGTTCAAGAAAGCTAACACTTTTAATTTCTCTGATACTATTTGAACAACCTTGATAGTGAAATTCATTATAGGAAGTGGAATTAAAGCAGACTTGAGTTTTCGATTTAATGCAAAATGCTGATGAGTAGGCAAGGTCCGTAATGTACTACAAGTGATTTCACAGTAATCAGGAGCCTTGTAATGCCCTTTCACAACTAGCTGCTTAACACCATTTTGGCATTTTAAAATTACAGTAGTGAGATTTGGAAAGAACAAATACTGCACATTCTGAAGGTGAGCGTGGAACACAGTCTTTAGACTAACTGGCCTATAACTGCATTGCGCTAACGCTGTGCGTACATTTGGTTGTATGACTGCCAATTCACATATTCCATCTGCAGCAGGAATAAATGCAAACATGTAGGCTGGACATACGTGTAGGTGTAGATAAGACGACTTACACCGTGACAGTACCTCAGAATCCTCTATTGATAACAATGAATATTCTTCATCTACTAAGAAAAGTTCTTTAGGCCTATCTAGGGTATACAGTGTGTCATTCACAAACCAGGGGAAGGGTTCTAAATGCCATGCCTTAAACTCATGTTGCCCTCGCATAGGAATGTGGATCAGAATTGCATTGTGCGTGAGGGTTGACTCCAACAGTGGGTAATGATATTGAACCTCATTGTCATTGAAAATAGGAGTTAAATGATACTGCAACTTGGCTATTTTTAAAGCTTCAAGAAGCGTCTGCACAGGCACAAGCTTCGCGTCCACACGTCCTATCCCGGCATCTACAATGCTGTCTATTAGTTCATTTTTAGAGGTTACAATTTTATGAACTGAAATTTCAGCAGCATGCAAATATTCTGTGAAGTAAAGGAGCCATTCTAACGTCGGGATTGCTTTCTGTAACCTAGTAACAATCCTCGAAACTTGGTTAGACTCCATTATGATTGCATTAACCTTTGATTCTAGAGCAGTAATCGCGTGAAAGGTTTGAGAAATAACACGATTCTGTTGAGATACAGCTTGAACGACAACGTTCATGAAACTATTGTCGAATTCATCGAAGCTGAGCTGAGACCATGAAGAATGTCCAATGCTGATTGTAGTTGGCCGTCGACGTTTTCCATCTGACGCGAAAGTACGAGTTAACTTCTACTCGCAGAACGTAGTTTCATACAATAGTCATTTGGGACATTTGCTTCTGAACAGTCTGTAAGGATGTATCAATCACATTATCATCAACTTGAGGTAAGACATTTATCTGGGTCTTCTTCAGACGATCCGCGTGCACGACATCTGCGATCTGTGCATTAGGCTTCCATATTTTGAATTTGTTGCCTGCTTCTTTTGAGATTATGCGGAATGTACCAGAAAATTTCGCCGAAAGTTTGGAGTTCCTTTCAGGTACCTGTAACATAACAGCGTCCCCAACGTTCAGTGCGATAGGTTTAGCATGTTTATGCTGTTTGATGATCATTTCGGCGCGTGACGCCGCTAGCTGTGATCGTACTTGGTTATGAATTTCTGTAAAGACATGAATTTGTTTTGCCGCAAAATCATCCGTATTATATACCGGGTATGGCGCCTCTGTAAGGATGTCGTAAGGCAGACGTTTATCTGTGCCATAGACAATATAGTAGGGTGTTTTGCCCGTAGAGCTATTAACTGACCCATTAATCGACGCTGCAACCTGCGGTAACCAATCCTCCCATGCGTATTGAAAACCACTAATGATTGGACGCAGTATTTCTAGGATTTTACGATTGGTTCTTTCAACAAGGCCATTAGCCTGTGGATGATAAGCTGTCACAAAAGTTTGTTTAAATCCATATTGTAAACATATATGCTCTATTAGCTCATTCTTGAACTCTGTTCCATTATCAGAGAGTAGAACTTTAGGCGTAGTATATGGACATATGAGATTCATCACTAATGCATAGGCTACTGCTTCGGCCGTTTTGCTTTTTAGTGGGATCAAGACCACGAACCTGGAAAAATGATCCACACACACTAAGACGTATCCTGATCCCTGATGACTCATTGGGAGTTGTAACACATCAACAGCGACTGTGTCAAACGGACGGTCTGGTGTAGGATATTGTAGAATCGGGGCAGGTGATCCTGTCGATCTTTTTATGTTGAGCACATGCCAAACAATTAGCTATGTGCAATTCTATGTCTTTCTTCATAGTGTTCCAGAAATACTTCTTTCGTAAATCCGCTAAGCATTTATCACGACCTTGGTGACCTGCTTGTGGGACATCGTGGAACAATGTCATTACTGCTTTGCACAACGTGTCAGGTACGACTATTTGAGACACATTACCCTCAGGAGATTTTCTCGTCCTATTGAGTATGTTATGTCGTAATTCAGACTGACTTAAGGGAAGAAATAACTTGGGGAGTTTAACATCCTCGCCCGATTCGAGAGCAAAAATAACAGCTGACCAATATGGGTCGCGTCGTTGCTCATCTTCCAGCTGCGAAAGAGTGAATGCTGATACAGGCATTACTGGTGCTATATTTCTTGACAGAGCGTCGGCGACAACATTCGCCCTCCCAGGTAAATACCTAAATTCGGGGTCAAACTCTTGAATTGTCAGATACCAGCGTGCTAATCTGCCTGATAAGTTTCTGCCATGGAACAGTTCGGTGACTGCCGCATGATCAGTAAAAACAGTTATCTTGTAGCCAAAGATAATGTCTTTGAACTTCTTAAGTGCCCACACAACGGCTAACGTTTCTAAATGCGTCACCGAATAACGTGTTTCAGCATCGATTAGTTTGCGATTTGCAAATGCTATCACTCTAAACTTCCCACGCGTGTCCTCTTGCATGAGCACTCCTCCGACTCCAATTCCGGAAGCGTCAGTACAGAGAGTGAAAGGTTGAGTGTAGTCTGGGAATGCTAGAACCGGGGCATTGGTTAGCGCTGTCTTCAATGCCGTAATACTTTCCTCGTGTTCAGCATCCTATATAAACACTGCATCTTTTTTTGAGCAACCTCGTTCGGGGCGATGCTAATGTTGCATAGTCCTTGATAAAGGAACGATTATAACCAGATAATCCGAGAAGGCTACGCACATGATCATTTGAGGTAGGACGCGGGAACTGAGATACAGCTTTGACTTTATCATTAACTGTGTGTATGCCCTCACCGTCGACTACATGACCAAGGAAATGGATTCTGGATTTTAAAAACTCGCACTTTGAGAGTTTTATTTTGAGTCCTGCTGTGGAAAGTTTGGCCAAAACTTCACGCAGTTTTATCAGATGGGAATCGACGTCCTTACTGACTACTATTAGATCATCCAAATAAGCGCAGACTGTGTTACCAATTAGTCCGGCAAACAGGGTGTTGATCATTCTTTGAAATGTTAGTGGGGCATTTCTGAGACCAAATGGCATTCGTAGAAACTCAAAGTGGCCTAGAGGCGTGCTAAATGCCGTGATTTCTCGTGATTTTTCATCGAGTGGTATTTGCCAATACCCACTAAGCAAATCTAAGTTGCTAAATACCGCATTATCCTTGCCTAAGGATTGCAATATGTCACTCAAGATAGGCATTGGGTACCTATCAGGGATTGTTTGATTATTTACGCGCCTGAAATCTATGACAGGGCGCCATCCACCATCCTTTTTCGGGACGAGGAATAATGGGCTATTAAAGGGGGATTTTGAGTGTCTAATGACATTCTCATCTAACATACCCTGTACCATATCTTGCACTACAGCGCGCTGGCTATGAGGTAGTCTATAAGCTGGTACGTAAATAGGGTTGGTTCCTTCCTTTAACGCTATATGATGGGATGTTAAATCTGTCTGACCTAGCGGTTCCCCTGGCAAGGCTACTATATTTCTGTAGTCAGCAAGCAGCTCTAACAGGCGTGTCTTGCCCTGTGGATGATCGACCACCTTAACATGTGGCGCTATTTGATCTATCCTGGCCAGTCGAGTCTGTTGGCAATTCGCAACAATACCTCGAATTGGGAATTTATTTGGTTGCACTTCGACATTGTTGTGATATACTAGAAAATCACACACATAACATCCTTTCTTTAAGATTCGTTGAACGCCTGTTCGATTTAGAATCAGTACGTCGGTCAAACCACCAGGGCGTATTGTGCTCAGGGTAGATTCACATGACAGCCCTTTTACCTTGCATGTTTCCGGGAGACACACTACATCTGTGCCCGTGTACACGTTGGGTAGTTCGACAGTTGCTTTGGTGATTTCCTCATTTTTGTAATGGAGAGTACTCTTCAACACTGCTGGTACGATCGTCCAACTCTTGCTGCTGTAATCACGCTGGGAAGGTGTGTGGTTGAGGTCGAGAGATATCTCTGACGCATGATCCGCCTTCCTCTTAATAGGATTGGTAGACAACACTTTCGTCCTAGCGGTGAGCAAAGGTTCAGAATGACTCATTGCTGTGTAGGAAACACCTTTAAACGTAACACTATTATTACGTGGATGAACATCTATCATGTTCTTTCGAAGAGTTGGTAGACCAAGTAACCCGTCAGCTGGCAAATTGAACTGCTGAACTATATAAAAGTCCGCGTAGAAGGGCGTACCACGTCTTGAGAATCTGAGTGGTAACGTCACCATTCCTTTGATGCTCAGCTGAGTACCTGAAACTCCTTCGAGCTCAGCGTTACTAGGCCTCCATTTGAATTTGCGGTGAGGGAATTTACGTTGTAACTCGTGATATGATGTCAAGGCCAATACATTAGCGCAAGCACCTGTGTCTATATCAAGAGCCAATCTGGTATTATCCACTCTCACCGGCACTGACAACACTTCCACTTTGCTAAGCGCCGCTATTAATGAGGCCGCTATAGAAGTGTTGTGAGGAGGGGCGGGAACTACCCTAACTATCCCTCTCCTTGCTGTGGTGTGCGCTGGTCTTCCCCCGACGACTTGTCCTGGGGACGTTTCTGCTTGCGCCTATACGACACCTCCGTTTCACTTAGGTCCACTCCCCTAGCTTTTATTAGTATATCGCACTCATGTGAACTATGAGATGTCGATTTGTGAAGAGCGCACCATTTGCGCGCTGTCTGGGTAGGAGGAGGTGCTGCTTTTGCTACCTCTCTGTTTGACCTTGAGAATGGCTTTGCACCGGGTGTGGCTTTATTTGCACTATTACCTCGGAGCTGAAAACAATCTTCCATTACGTGGCCACGTTTATTACAATGTGCGCACCGTAACGATGTTTTCTGTTTATATGTTCGGCGGGGAGGAGCGATCGGAGCTAAGTGTGTCGCGTAAGGAGTCTGGGAGTGAGGCATCTGAGGCATCTGAGACTGCTGGGGTTGTGGTGACGTCACTGAGGGCTGCGCCAGTAAGGGGCCCGTAGCCTGGGGACAGAGCTTGTTTGCGTATTCCACCCTATCCAAGGGTGGTTCATACTGTACTTCCTGTGCCCGGCTATATAAGGGAACACGGACGGAAAGAAGAAAACTTATTAGTTCTATCAACGTTTCCACGTTTTCTGGCGGCATATCACCCTGTGAGTTGTACCAGCCTGATGACCGGAAGGTCGCTTGCATGTCCTGGCGAACCTCGCCCGCGATGTCAACAGCGTCAACGGGTGTTTCGTTTCGTATACCTGGAATACAGCGATCCAACCATCTGAAGATCCATTGCAGTTGGCCCAGCTGTGACCTACCCCCAAAAAGCCCAATTAGCGTTCGCTTGAACTTTTCATAGTCAGGGCTTTGTAAACCAAACGCATTTAAACGACTGCCTGCATAGGAACCCTGCGTTATATGGGAACGTACATATGCTTTCTTATCTTCGTCAGTCGTTATGTGACTAATGCGCATGCTATCTTCACATGCACGAACAAAATGTGCGACCCTATAATCGTCTTGTCCCGTGAAATTTCGAACATAATCGCCGCGCTGCATGATATTAATAACAGTATCAGCTGTAGGTGTGTTATTAGTAATGGTGTGAGGGTTAGACGAAGCCATTTTAGTGTCATTAAGCGAGTTAGTATTCTTACTCTTAACAGAAGGCTGGGTTAATAAGGTTGTTACCGATTTAGCAACAGACACACTATCACCTGTAACAGGGGTAACTGCTTTAGTATACTTAGGTGAGGTACTATAGTGATTACCAGACCGTAGGGTACGACGGTTTAAGTCGTCAAATGATTCGTCTATAACTTTCTCACTACTTCCTACCGACTCATTTAACTGTGTTCCATACTCAAAATCTATGTCAGTCTGGGCTTGATCATTGATGAGTTGGTTATCAGCAAATAGTTGCACTAGGCGTTCGATTTCATCTACATTAGACATGGGAAACTTAGAAATTATCTATTAGCCCCCTTGGGTCAATGAATACTTAACAGTAAGTAGATCACTTGCCTCTCATTTACAAGACAAATGAATATTAATTGTAGTTAATTTTAAACTATCAATAAGAAGACAGACACTTACAAACTACTGTAAATTATAGGATTTCAATACATTAATCTTACATTCGACACTTTATCATTGAAATAATCCTATCCGACGAACCTATGGGTGTGAAGATATCTCTCGAACGTGTTCATGTGTGTAAAACTATGTAATTTAAATACCTATTTATACAGAGTAGTACGTCTGTATAGAAAATGTGAATCCTTCAAAAGTTCTGAGTGGAGTGGTGGGTGGGGTGTGGGCGTTGCCTCTCCCTAGGATGCGCGCGCTGCTGCTGGTTCCCTTGGCAACGAGATGACGCTTCTGCTTTGGTGAGAGACGAGTCCACTTGATTTAGGTGAGTTCCTCCTCCGGCGATCAGAAAACAGATGATTGGTTATCACACTGGTCGTTCGCTGGCGAAAACTGCCGTGTGCCAATGCTTCACAGACCAAATATATATGGAGATCTGTATGATGACACCGGAATTCGTAATTCGCGCTGACGACACAACAATACTGCTCAGCTGCTAGTGAAATACCAATTGAATTCCAGGTTACGAAACTGTTGTTCAACACTGCAACACTGTAATGTCTAGGGAATGCTGAGTGGAGTCTATCTCAACCGGCTCAATCTGGATATATACCAACAGGCTGTAATATTTGTATATTACGAATTCTGCACGTATTTGTATGTGACAGAGATAAGGAGCACTCACTACATATCGTCTCAATACGGGATATAGTTTTAAACACTCGGATTATGTAACGCGTCACTGCTGTGTGGTTTCTTGTTTTTCACATGACACAGACGGATGATACGACTACCAGTTTGAAGAATCCGTACACACCGCTTGCCACCTATATGAATCGGCTGCTTGTCCAATTAACCAGTCCGTTCACACATATTTATATTTGGGTTTTAAGTAACGAAACCCAAACGGTAGTTCCTTTGTTTTATTATAAAAGGTTATATATATAATTCCTGAGTGTATATCAACCGTAAGTCTCACTGTCTAGGAGTGAATGAGAAAGGGACGGCGTTTATGTATGACAAACGTTTGGTCACGTCCTTTCGATATGAGTTGAGGTGAGCTACTGAAGCTTAAGGGCATCGCAGTGCGTGCTTACAGAAATGCTGAGCTATGGGTCTCGCCCTCTTGGGTAAGTTGCCCGCTCACGTGTCCATCTCATGTCTTACTCATAGACAGTGGAAAGTTACAGGGTGGTGAATCTGAATATAATATCAGATGTATTGACCCATTTATATAATACGTTCTGTTGATGAGACAGGG
>NW_024736708.1:0-8710 GCF_018991925.1 Homarus americanus
TACTCGACCAGGGGACTTTGTTATACTCGATCAGGGGCCTTTGTTAAACTCCATTAGGGGCCTTTGTTATACTCGATGAGGGGCCTTTGTTATACTCGATTAGGGGACTTTGTTATACTCGATCAGGGGACTTTGTTATTCTCGATCAGGGGACTTTGTTATACTCGTTCAGGGGACTTTGTTATACTTTATCAGGGGACTTTGTTATACTCGATGAGGGGCCTTTGTTAAACTCGATGAGGGGCCTTTGTTATACTCGACCAGGGGACTTTGTTATACTCGATCAGGGAACTTTGTTATACTCGATCAGGGGCCTTTGATATAATCGTTCAGTGGACTTTGTTATACTCGTTCAGGGGACTTTGTTATACTTGATCAGGGGAGTTTGTTGTACTCGATGAGGGGGCTTTGTTATACACGATGAGAGGGCTTTGTTATACTTGATCAGGGGCCTTTGTTATAATCGGTCAAGGTACTTTGTTATACTCGATCATGGGACTTTGTTATACTCGATCAGGGGACTTTGTTATACTCGACCAGGGGAGTTTGTTATACTCGATCAGGGGACTTTGTTATACTCGATCAGGGGCCTTTGTTAAACTCGATTAAGGGCCTTTTTTATACTCAATTAGGGGACTTTGTTATACTCGATCAGGGGACTTTGTTATACTCAATCAGAGGCCTTTGTTACACTCGATCTGGGGACTTTGTTATACTCGATCAGGAGACTTTGTTAAACTCGATCAGGGGACTTTGTTATACTCGATCAAGGACTTTGTTATCCTCGATCAGGGGACTTTGTTATACTCGATGAGGGTGCTTTGTTGTACTCGATCAGGGGACTTTGTTATACTCGATGAGGGGAGTTTGTTATACTCGATCAGGGGACTTTGTTATACTCGATCAGGGGAATTTGTTATACTCGATCAGGGGACTTTGTTATATTCGATGAGGGGACTTTGTTATTCTCGATCATATGACTTTGTTATACTCGAACAGTGGACTTTGTTATACTCAATCAGAGGCCTTTGTTATACTTGATCAGGGGACTTTGTTATACTCGATCAGGAGACTTTGTTATACTCGATCAGGGGACTTTGTTATACTCGATCAAGGACTTTGTTATCCTCGATCAGGGGACTTTGTTATACTCGATGAGGGGCCTTTGTTATACCGACCAGGGGATTTTGTTATAATCGTTCAGGGGACTTTGTTTTAATTGAACAGGGGACTTTGTTAAACTCGATGAGGGTCCTTTGTTATACTCGATCAGGGGACTTTGTTATACTCGATCAGGGGACTTTGTTATACTCGACCAGGGGAGCTTGATATACTCGACCAGGGGACTTTGTTATACTCGATCAGGGGCCTTTGTTAAACTCCATTAGGGGCCTTTGTTATAATCGATGAGGGGCCTTTGTTATACTTGATTAGGGGACTTTGTTATACTCGATCAGCGGACTTTGTTATTCTCTATCATGGGACTTTGTTATACTCGTTCAGGGGACTTTGTAATACTTTATCAGGGGACTTTGTTATACTCGATGAGGGGCCTTTGTTTAACTCGATGAAAGGCCTTTGTTATACTCTACCAGGGGACTTTGTTATACTCGTTCAGGGGCCTTTGTTAAACTCGATCAGGGGACTTTGTTGTACTCGATCAGGGGGCTTTGTTATACTCGATCAGGGAACTTTGTTATACTCGATCAGGGGCCTTTCTTATAATCGTTCAGGGGACTTTGTTATACTCGTTCAGGGGAGTTTGTTATACTTGATCAGGGGAGTTTGTTGTACTCGATGAGGGGGCTTTGTTATACACGATGAGAGGGCTTTGTTATACTTGATCAGGGGCCTTTGTTATAATCGGTCAAGGGACTTTGTTATACTCGATCAAGGACTTTGTTATCCTCGATCAGGGGACTTTGTTATACTCGATGAGGGGGCTTTGTTGTACTCGATCAGGGGACTTTGTTATACTCAACCAGGGGAGTTTGTTATACTCGATCAGGGGACTTTGTTATACTCGATGAGGGGCCTTTGTTAAACTCGATTAGGGGCCTTTGTTATACTCGATCACGGGCCTTTGTTATACTCGATCAGAGGCCTTTGTTATACTCGATCAGGGGACTTTGTTATACTTGATCAGGAGACTTTGTTATATTCGATGAGGGGACTTTGTTATTCTCGATCAGGGGACTTTGTTATACTCGATGAGGGGGCTTTGTTGTACTCGATCAGGGGACTTTGTTGCGCCTCGATGGGGGCTTTATTTACTTACTCAATCAAGGGACTTTATTTATACTCAGTAGAGTCACTGTTATACTCGATTGAGGGGCCATTTTTATACTCGATCATGGGACTTTGTTATACTCAGGTGGGGACTTTGTTATACTCGACCAGGGGAGTTTGTTATATACTCGATCAGGGGACTTTGTTGCATACTCGATCCGAAATTTTATTGCATATTCCGATCAGGGGACTTTGTTATATTCGATTAGGGGACTTTGTTATTCTCGATCATATGACTTTGTTATACTCGAACAGGGGACTTTGTTATACTCGATCAGGGGCCTTTGTTGAACTCGATCAGGGGCATTTGTTATACTCGATCAGGGGACAATGTTATACTCTATCAGGGAACTTTGTTATACTCGATCAGCTGATTTTGTTATTCTCGATCAGGGGACTTTGTTATACTCGTTCAGGGGACTTTGTTATACTTGATTAGGGGACTTTGTTATACTCGATGAGGGGCCTTTGTTATACTCGACCAGGGGACTTTGTTAAAATTGTTCAGGGGACTTTGTTATACTCGATCAGGGGACTTTGTTATACTCGATCAGGGGACTTTGTTATAATCGACCAGGGGAGTTTGTTATACTCGACCAGGAGGCTTTGTTATGCACTCGATCGGGGCCTTTGTTATACTCGATCAGGGGCCTTTGTTATACTCGATCAGGGGACTTTGTTATACTCGATCAGGGGACTTTGTTATTCTCGATCACCGGACTTTGTTATACTCGATCAGGGGACTTTGTCATACGCGTTGAGGGGCCTTTGTTATACTCGATCAGGGGACTTTGTTATACTCGATCAGCAGACTTTGTTATTCTCGATCAGGGGACTGTGTTATACTCGTTCAGGGGACTTTGTTATACTTGATCAAAGGAATTTGTTATACTCGATGAGGGGCCTTTGTTAAACTCGATGAGGGGCCTTTGTTATACTCGACCAGGGGACTTTGTTATACTCGATCAGGGGCCTTTGTTAAATTCGATCAGGGGACTTTGTTGTACTCGATCAGAGTGCTTTGTTATACTCGATTAGGGAACTTTGTTATACTCGATCAGGGGCCTTTGTTATAATCGTTCAGGGGACTTTGTTATACTTGATCAGGGGAGTTTGTTATACTCGATCAGGGGACTTTGTTATACTCGACCAGGGGAGTTTGTTATACCCGACCAGGGGACTTTGTTATACTCGATCAGGGGCCTTTGTTAAACTCGATTAGGGGACTTTGTTGTACTCGACCAGGGGACTTTGTTATACTCGATGAGGGGCCTTTGTTAAACTCGATGAGGGGCCTTTGTTATACTCGACCAGGGGACTATGTTATACTCGATGAGGGGCCTTTGTTAAACTCGATCGGGGGCCTCTGTTATACTAGATCAGGGGACTTTGTTATACTCTATCAGGGGACTTTGTTATACTCGATCAGGGGGCTTTGTTATAGTCGATTAGGGAACTTTGTTTTGCTCGATCAGGTGACTTTGTTATACTCGATCAGCGGACTCTGTTATACTCTATCAGGGGACTTTGTTATACTCTATCAGGGGATTTTGCTATCCTCGATCAGAGGACATTGTTATACTCTATGAGGGGGCTTTGTTATACTCGATCAGGGAACTTTGTTATACTCGGTGAGGGGACTTTGTTATACTCGATCAGGGGCCTTTGGTATACTCGTTCAGGGGACTTAGTTATACTTGATCAAGGGACTTTGTTATGCTCGATTAGGGGGCTTTGTTATACACGATCAGGGGGCTTTGTTATACTTGATCAGGGGCCTTTATTATAATCGTTCAAGGGACTTTCTTATACTCGATCAGGGGACCTTGTTATACCTCGACGAGGGCCTTGTTAAACTCCGATGAGGGGCCTTGTTACAATTCTCGACCAGGGACTTTGTTATAACCGTTCAGGGGACTTTTGTTATACTCGATGAGGGGCCTTTGTTATACTCGGCCAGGGGACTTTGTTATACTCGATGAGGGGCCTTTGTTAAACTAGATGAGGGGCCTTTGTTATACTCGATCAGGGGACTTTGTTATACTCTATCAGGGGATTTGCTATACTCGATCAGGGGGCTTTGTTATAGTCGATTAGGGAACTTTGTTTTGCTCGATCAGGTGACTTTGTTATACTCGATCAGCGGACTTTGTTATACTCGATGAGGGGCCTTTGTTATACCCGATTAGGGGATTTTGCTATCCACGATCAGGGGACATTGTTATACTCTATGAGGGGGCTTTGTTATACTCGATCAGGGAACTTTGTTATATTCGGTGAGGGGACTTTGTTATACTCGATGAGGAGCCTTTGTTATACCTGTTCAGGGACTTGTTATACTTGATCAAGGACTTTGTTATGCTCGATTAGGGGCTTTGTTATACAATTTATGATCAGGGGCTTTGTTATAATTTTGATCAGGGGCCTTTATTATAATCGTTCAAGGACTTTCTTATACTCGATCAGGGGACTTTGTTATACTCGACGAGGGGCCTTGGTAAACTCGATGAGGGGCCTTTTTGTTATACCTTCTAATTGTAGACTTTGTTATACTCGACCAGGGGACTTTGTTAAACTCGATCAGGGGCCTTTGTTATACTCGATCAGGGGATTTTGTTATTCTCGATCAGGGGACTTTGTTATACTCGTTCAGGGGACTTTGTTATACATGATCAGAGGACTTTGTTATACTCGATGAGGGGCCTTTGTTATACTCGACCAGGGGACTTTGTTATAAACGTTCAGGGGACTTTGTTATACTCGATCAGGGGACTTTGTTATACTCGATCAGGGGACTTTGTTATACTCGATGAGGGGAGTTTGTTATACTCGACCAGGGGACTTTGTTATATTCGATCAGGGGCCTTTGTTAAACTCGATCAGGGGCCTTTGTTATACTCGATCAGATGACTTTGTTATACTCGATCAGCGGACTTTGTTTTACTTGATCAGGGGACTTTGTTATACTCGATGAGGGGCCTTTGTTATACTCAATCAGGGGACTTTGTTATACTCGATCAGCGGACTTTGTTTTTCTCGATCTGGGGATTTTGTTATACTCGTTCAGGGGACTTTGTTATACTTGATTAGGGGAATTTGTTATTTCCGATGAGGGGCCTTTGTTAAACTCGATGAGGGGCCTTTGTTATACTCGACCAGGGGACATTGTTATACTCGTTCAGGGGCCTTTGTTAAACTCGATATGGGGACTTTGTTGTACTCGATCAGGGGGCTTTGTTATACTCGATCAGGGACCTTTGTTAAACTCAATCAGGGGACTTTGTTATACTCGTTGAGGGGACTTTGTTATACTTGATCAAGGGACTTTGTTATACTCGATGAGGGGCCTTGTTATACTCGACCAGGGGACTTTGTTATACCTGATGAGGGCCTTTGTTAAACCTGATCAGGGACCCGTTATACTCTGATCAGGGACTCCTCGGTTAATACTCTCGACCAGGAGTTTGTTATATCGACCAGGGGAGTTTGTTATACTCGATGTACCTTGTTAAACTCTCGATCAGGGGACTTTGTTGGACTCGATCAGGGGACTTTGTTATACTCGATGAGGGGCCTTTGTTATACTCGACCAGGGGATTTTGTTATAATCGTTCAGGAGACTTTGTTATAATTGAACAGGGGACTTTGTTAAACTCGATGAGGGGCCTTTGTTATACTCGACCAGGGGATTTTGTTATAATCGTTCAGGGGACTTTATTATACTCGATCAAGGGACTTTGTTATGCTCGATCAGGGACTTTGTTATACCTGACCAGGAGCTGATACTCGACCAGGGACTTTGTTATACTTGATCAGGGGCCTTTATAAAACCCCCATTAGGGCCTTGTTGCCTGATGAGGGGCCTTTGTTATACCTTTATTAGGGGACTTTGTTATACCGATAAGCGGACTTTTGTTATTCTCGATCAGGGGACTTTGTTATACCTCGTTCAGGGGACTTTGTAATACTTTATCAGGGGACTTTGTTATACTCGATGAGGGGCCTTTGTTAAACTCGATGAGGGGCCTTTGTTATACTCGACCAGGGGACTTTGTTATACTCGATCAGGGAACTTTGTTATACTCGATCAGGGGCCTTTGATATAATCGTTCAGGGGACTTTGTTATACTCGTTCAGGGGAATTTGTTATACTTGATCAGGGGAGTTTGTTGTACTCGATGAGGGGGCTTTGTTATACACGATGAGAGGGCTTTGTTATACTTGATCAGGGGCCTTTGTTATAATCGGTCAAGGTACTTTGTTATACTCGATCATGGGACTTTGTTATACTCGATCAGGGGACTTTGTTATACTCGACCAGGGGAGTTTGTTATACTCGATCAGGGGACTTTGTTATACTCGATCAGGGGCCTTTGTTAAACTCGATTAAGGGCCTTTGTTATACTCGATTAGGGGACTTTGTTATACTCGATCAGGGGACTTTGTTATACTCGATCAGAGGCCTTTGTTATACTCGATCTGGTGACTTTGTTATACTCGATCAGGAGACTTTGTTATACTCGATCAGGGGACTTTGTTATACTCGATCAAGGACTTTGTTATCCTCGATCAGAGGACTTTGTTATACTCGATGAGGGTGCTTTGTTGTACTCGATCAGGGGACTTTGTTATACTCGATGAGGGAGTTTGTTATACTCGATCAGGGGACTTTGTTATACCTGATCAGGGGAATTTGTTATACCTGATCAGGGACTTTGTTATATTCGATGAGCGTGACTTTGTTAGCCTCGGATCATATGACTTTAGTTATACTCGAACAGGGACTCTGGTTATACCTCGATCAGGGACTTTGTTATACTCTGGATCAGAGGCCTTTTGTTATACTCGGATCAGGGACTTCGGTTATACTCGATCAGGAGACTTTGTTATACTCGATCAGGGGACTTTGTTATACTCGATCAAGGACTTTGTTATCCTCGATCAGGGGACTTTGTTATACTCGATGAGGGGGCTTTGTTGTACTCGATCAGGGGACTTTGTTATACTCGATGAGGGGACTCTGTTATAATCGATTAGGGGCCATTTTTATACTCGATCAGGGGACTTTGTTATGCTCGGATAGGGGACTTTGTTATACTCGACCAGGGGAGTTTGTTATACTCGACCAAGGGACTTTGTTATACCGATTAGGGCCTTTGTTAAACTCGATCAGGGACTTTTGTTGTACCTCAATTAGGACTTTGTTATACCGATGAGGGCCTTTTGTTAAAAACTCCGGATCAGGGGCCTCGTTATACTCGATCAGGGATTTTATATACTCCTATCAGGGGACTTTGTTATACCTCGATCAGGGGGCTTGTTATAGCCGATTAGGGAACTTGGTTTTGCTCCTCGACCAGGTGACTTTGTTATACTCGATCAACGGACTCCCTGTTATACTCGATCAGGGGACTTTGTTATACTCTATCAGGGGATTTTGCTATCCTCGATCAGAGGACATTGTTATACTCTATGAGGGGGCTTTGTTATACTCGATCAGGGAACTTTGTTATACACGGTGAGGTGACTTTGTTATACTCGATCAGGGGACTTTGGTATACTCGTTCAGGGGACTTTGTTATACTTGATCAAGGGACTTTGTTATGCTCGATTAGGGGGCTTTGTTATACACGATCAGGGGGCTTTGTTATACTTGATCAGGGGCCTTTATTTTAATCGTTCAAGAGACTTTTTTATACTCGACCAGGGGACTTTGTTATACTCGATCAGGGGCCTGAGTTAAACTCGATGAGGGGCCTTTGTTATACCTGTGACCAGGGACTTGGAGTTATACCTGGATCAGGGCCTTTGTTAAACTCGATCAGGGGCCTGGTTATCTTTCGATCAGGATTTGTTTATTCTCGATCAGGAACTTTTGTTATACCTGTTCAGGGACTTTGTTATACTTGGATCAGGGGACTTGTTACACTCGATGAGGGGCCTTTGTTATACTCGACCAGGGGACTTTGTTATAAACGTTCAGGGGACTTTGTTAGACTCGATCAGGGGACTTTGTTATACTCGATCAGGGGACTTTGTTATACTCGACCAGGGGAGTTTGTTATACTCGACCAGGGGACTTTGTTATATTCGATCAGGGGCCTTTGTTAAACTCGATAAGGGGCCTTTGTTATACTCGATCAGATGACTTTGTTATACTCGATCAGCGGACTTTGTTATACTTGATCAGGGGACTTTGTTATACTCAATTAGGGGCCTTTGTTATACTCAATCAGGAGACTTTGTTATACTCGATCAGCGGGCTTTGTTTTTATCGATCTGGGGATTTTGTTATACTCGTTCAGGGGACTTTGTTATACTCGATCAGGGGCCTTTGTTAAACTCGATATGGGGACTTTGTTGTACTCGATCAGGGGGCTTTGTTATACCTGATCAGGGGCCTTTGTTAAACTCCATTAGG
>NW_024736709.1:0-11917 GCF_018991925.1 Homarus americanus
GTGGGAGCAAGGGGTACGAGTAAGAGGGTTTAAGCAAGGGGTGGAAGCAAGGGGTGGGAGTAAGGGGTATGAGTAAGTGGTAGGAGTAAGTGGTAGGAGTAAGGGGTAGAAGTAAGGGGTAGAAGTAAGGGGTAGGAGTAAGGGGTAGAAGTAAGGGGTAGAAGGAAGGGGTGGGAGCAAGGGGTGGGAATAAGGGGTGGGAACAAGGGGTGGGATTAAGGGGTGGGAGTAAGGGGTAGGAGTAAGGGGTAGGAGTGACGAGTAAGAATGTGGGACAAGAGGAAGGGGTAGCAGTGGGGGGTAGGGTTAGGTTACAAACTTCTATTTACTTCATCATCTGTATCCTGCTAGTGATGTTCTCTCTTTAAACAATTTGTAAAATAAATAAATAAATGGTCAGGTGTAAATGGTAAGAATTTAACAGAGTAATACTGAGGTATTACAAGAAAGAACTAAAAACTGTCCACTGTGTGTATCAACATTTTATAAAAGTATTTGTGAAGCTGTAAAATACTTATATATATACTTTTAATTCAACTCTGTAATAAAAATAATTGCAATAATGAATCTAAACAAGAAATGAACTGGGTGAAAAATTTCTACAAAATACTAAAAATATAAAAAAGAAGAATTACAGTAAAACCTGAATCATTGTAATAAACATTATTAAACTTTTCGTTGTTATGACCTAAAACAAACAAGGAAGACTCGTCTAGATTTTCGCTCTGTGAATTAACTCCTTGGATCGCTTTTGGGCAAGAGGGGAGTTACTCCGACTTATTCCGTGAAAATATTCCCAACTGTCCATAGAATCCGCTACAGTTTCCTTTATAGTAAGTGACTCACAAATGATTAATATTCCCATTCACCAATACTTTATTATATCAGAGAACAGTGCAGAGATAAGCTGGCCAATGAGCGATGGTCAAAGATAATACAGATTTAATACTGGATTGATAAGTACAGCTATAGTGATTTGTTTCATGTTACAGTAATAATAAACTTTATCAAATGTTATAACTACCAAAGTGTTATTTTCGTGATCGATACCCTGCTGCCAGGATTATAACATCGTTTAAAAGTTCAGTAAAAATATCATGCAGATTAAAACCTAACCTAGTGTATCGTAACCCAACTTAGCCTTTCCTAAGCTAACTTAGACTATCCTAAACTAGCCTAACCTATCCTAATCACACCAAACCTAACCTATCCTAAATTTATATATCATCAACAGATTTATAGATATGTTGGAGAAATAATTATCAAAAGTTTGTTGTCTCTGCAAATGTATTTTTAAAAAAAGAAAATGAAATTAAAACTTTCTAGAGAACTCAATTGTGTCATGAGCGTTGCGGCTTGGTTAGGTTAGGTAACATTAGGTTAGGTTAGATAAGGTAAGGTAAGATTAGGTAAGGTGAGGTAGTGTTAGGGTTAAATACATTTTACTAATTTTGCATCAAAATAATTACGACTGAAGGTATCGGATAAAAAACCTCTGAATATAATTCTTTTTCTGAGAAAAAAATTTCTTTACCACTTATTTTTTGCCCCACTTTTTTTATTAAGTTTGATGAACTTAGATTAGGTTAGGTGTTATTTAACTCTGAGTCATGGGTACTTATTGGATACTTGGCAGAATAACTTGTTATAACTTGGTCCTAACAAAGGCGGAGTCTAAGCAAAAATGTTCACTTGACCTCATATTTGGATTTCATTACTGAAGGATATTTACAGCTATACCACATTAATAAGGTCTATCTGCAAGTTTATTCAGTCATAAAAAATATATACCCTAAATGTGGACAATAAAAATCTTCTATTTTGGTACAAATTACTTGAAAAGTTGTAAGAAGACAAAAGCTGCATCTCTTCCATAAAGCGAGAAATAGAACAGCCAAGCCTCTTCTTGTCGAAAAAAAAACTAATATTGTATTTTAGTATGTTGATGTACAAAACATTTTCTTCATTATTCTATGATAAAACAAGTCTAACAAGCATTATTAAAACATATATTATTAATTTTTTTCATGCAATCCGGAAATAGCGACTACTATATCCAGGTTGATCGTGTTGAGGTCCTGTAAGTTACAGGCTAGATTACGAGCTCACTTACGGAGTTCGATGCCAAATATTTGTTTTGAGAATTCCGATCGGAGACTGTAAGTCCAGTTACTTGGTAAACAAGTAGATACAGTGAAATAAACTGCTGTACCTAAATATTATGTAACTCACAATATATTCCCAAAACAGCACGTTTACAGATGAAAATAAAAAAGCATAAATAATACAAACAAAATCAATTAATATGTTTTTTATTACAGTATTTTTAAATATCAGAAGCGTAGGTTCAGCGCTTCTTTTGTGTCTTTTCCCGGTGAAGATGTAGTCTCCCCATGGCAGGTACTGGTCCTTTTGTACACGGCAGAAAGTGGTAGTTTCCTTCTTCTTCTTGTTGTTTTGGGTCTTGTTGTTTTGGGTCTTAGTGTGTTTTGTGGTCTGCAGTTTGTTAGATCGGGGGCCCTTCTCCTTCATCTGGCAAGGCTTCACCTCCACCTTAGTCACCTTCGATACAGTGTGTCGGAACACCATTGTGATGTACTGACACTAACAGCTCTCTCACTGAGGTCAAATCAAAATTTGACCATACAGAAAGAATTACGGTTTAATAAGGTTGAAATTTAAAGAAATTGACAACAAAATAAAGCTCTGTTTATCACTATAGTAAAGAGGGATGGTGTTTGTAAAGATGATGGATGGTGTTATAATATGTAGTGATGATGGATGGTGTTATATGTAGTGATGAAGGATGGCGTTATATTGTAGTAATGATGGATGGTGTTATATGTAGTGATGATAAGAGGGTAATATATGCAGTGATGATGGATGGTGTTATATATATATATTGATGATGCATGATGTTATATGTAGTGATGATGGTTGGTGTTATATGTAGTGATGCTGGATGGTGTTATATGTAGTGATGATGGATAGAGTTATATGTAGTGATGGATGATGTAATATGTAGTGATGATGGGTGGTGTTATATGTATTGATGTTGGATGGTGTTATATGTAGTGATGATGGATGATATTATATGTAGTGATGATAGGTTGGTTTTACATGTAGTGTTGATGGATGGTGTTATATGTACTGATGATGCATGATGTTATATGTAGTGATGATGGGTGGTGTTATATGTAGTGATGCTGGATGGTATCATATGTAGTGATGATGGATGGAGTTATATGTAGTGATGATGGATGATGTTATATGTAGTGATGATGGTTGGTGTTATATGTAGTGATGTCGGATGGTGTTATATGTCGTGATGGATGGTTCTATATGTAGTGATGGTGGATGGTGTTATATGTAGTGATGATGGATCGTGTTATATGTAGTGATGATGGATAGTGTTATATGTAGTGATGATGATGGATGGTGTTATAAGTAGTGATGATGGATGTTATATGTAGTGATGAAGGATGGTGTTAGCGAAGATTGTGAAGTGGGATGTAGTGAAGATTGTGAAGTGAGATGTAGTGAAGATTGTGAAGTCAGATGTGGTGAAGATTGTGAAGTGAGATGTAGTGAAGATTGTGAAGTGAGATGTAGTGAAGATTGTGAAGTGAGATGTATGAAGATTGTGGAAGTGGAGACATAGGAAGATTGTGAAGTGAGATGTAGGAAGATTGTGAAGGAGATGGTGAAGATTGTGAAGTGAGATGTAGGGAAGATTGTGAAGTGAGATGTAGTGAAGATTGTGAAGTGAGATGTAGTGAAGATTGTGAAGTGAGATGTAGTGAAGATTGTGAAGTGAGATGTAGTGAAGATTGTGAAGTGAGATGTGGTGAAGATTGTGAAGTGAGATGTGGTGAAGATTGTGAAGTGAGATGTGGTGAAGATTGTGAAGTGAGATGTGGTGAAGATTGTGAAGTGAGATATGGTGAAGATTGTGAAGTGAGATGTAGTGAAGATGTGAAGTGAGATGTAGTGAAGATTGTGAAGTGAGATGTAGTGAAGGTTGTGAAGTGAGATGTAGTGAAGATTGTGTAGTGAGATGTAGTGAAGATTGTGAAGTGAGATGCAGAAGATTGAAGTGATGTAGGAAGATTGGGAAGTGGGAGATGAGAGGAAGATTAGAAGGAGATGCAGTAAAAGATTGTGAAGTGGAGATAGGAAGAAGATTTGAAGCGAGATGTAGGAAAGATTGTGAAGTGAGACAGGAAGATTGTGAAGTGAGATGTATTGAAGATTGTGAAGTGAGATGTAGTGAAGATTGTGAAGGGGGATGTAGTGAAGATTGTGAAGTGAGATGTAGTGAAGATTGTGAAGTGAGATGTAATGAAGATTGTGAAGTGAGATGTAGTGAAGATTGTGAAGTGAGATGTAGTGAAGATTGTGAAGTGAGATGTAGTGAAGATTGTGAAGTGAGATGTAGTGAAGATTGTGAATTGAGAAGTAGTGAAGATTGTGAAGTGGGATGTAGTGAAGATTGTGAAGTGAGATGTAGTGAAGATTGTGAAGTGAGATGTAGTGAAGATTGTGAAGTGAGATGTAGTGAAGATTGTGAAGTGAGATGTAGTGAAGATTGTGAAGTGAGATGTAGTGAAGATTGTGAAGTGAGATGTAGTGAAGATTGTGAAGTGAGATGTGGTAAAGATTGTGAAGTGAGATGTGGTGAAGATTGTGAAGTGAGATTTGGTGAAGATTGTGAAGTGAGATGTGGTGAAGATTGTGAAGTGAGATATGGTGAAGATTGTGAAGTGAGATGTAGTGAAGATGTGAAGTGAGATGTAGTGAAGATTGTGAAGTGAGATTGTAGTGAAGGTTGTGAAGTGAGATGTAGTGAAGATTGTGTAGTGAGATGTAGTGAAGATTGTGAAGTGAGATGGAGTGAAGATTGTGAAGTGAGATGTAGTGAAGATTGTGAAGTGAGATGTAGTGAAGATTGTGAAGTGAAATGTAGTGAAGATTGTGAGGTGAGATGTAGTAAAGATTGTGAGGTGAACATAAGAACATAAGAACATAAGAAAGTGGGATACTGCAGGAGGCCGACTGGCCCATACAGGGCAGATCCCTTTCACACCCATCCCAGCACTTCCATGTGCCTATCCAACTTCGTCTTGAAGCTCCCTAGCGTCCCCGATCCTACTATAGCACTCGGTAGCCTATTCCACATATCCACAACTCTATTACCAAACCAGTGCTTGCCTATATCCTTTCTGAATCCGAATTTATCTAATTTAAAGCCATTTGTTCTAGTTATTTCGTTATTACTGAGCTTCAGAACATCTTCCATTTTACCCTTGTGAATCCCACTTACCCACTTGTACACCTCTATCATATCTCCCCTAACTCTACGCCTCTCTAATGAATGTAAGCCTAAGCTTTTCAGTCTTTCTTCATATGGAGGGTTTCTAATATTATGGATCATTTTTTGTCATTCTTCTTTGTACTCTCTCCAAAGAATCTATGTCCATTCTATAATAAGGACACCAGAACTGAACCGCATAATCCATGTGTGGCCTCACTAATGCTAGGTAAAGTTTCAAGATAACGTCAGCAGTTCTGTTACTCACAGACCTAGATATGAACCCAAGAATCCTGTTTGCCTTGTTGCGAACGCTAATACATTGTTTTCTAGGTTTCAAGTCGTTGCTAACAAATACACCTTGATTTTTTTCACAAACTGAGTTTTCTATTTCCGTGTTACCTAGTTTATACTTAACGTTTGTATTCGTCTTCCCTATCTGTAGTACCTTGCATTTATCACTATTAAAATTCATTTGCCAGTCTACTGACCACTCATGTAAGGTATCTAGATCTCTTTGAAGGTGTTCAAAGTCACTGTCTGAATTTATCACTCTCCCCATTTTGGTATCATCTGCAAATTTACTAATCCTACTAGTTATGCCTAAATCAAGATCATTAATGAATATAACAAACAGCAGAGGGCCTAATACAGATCCCTGGGGAACTCCGCTTTTGACCGCACCCCAGTCTGACTTTAATCCATTTATGCTGACTCTTTGTTTCCTACCAGTTAACCATGACCTAATCGTTTATACTGATCCACCTATTCCATATTAGCTACCTTCATATCAATCTCTCTCATGAGGGACTCTATCGAATGCTTTACTGAAATCTAAATAAATTATATCATATGACTTATGTTATCTACTAACTTCAAATACTTCTGAAAAAGCTAACAAATTGTAGAACCAAGCGTCCTAGGTGAACCCGTGCTGAAAGAATAGATTAAGTTGAATGTTTCAAGGTGGCTTCTGATTTTTGCTTAATAGTGACTCTGTAACTTGCCTATGATTGACGTGAAGACTAATGGGACGGTAATTTGATGCTATTGATTTATCGCCCTTTTTAATCGGAACTACATTGCAAGTTCCAGAAAGCTTCTGGCACTAGGCCCGATTCTAATGACTATTAAAATAAAACTGCTAATGGATTAGCTCATCTCTACATTCTTTTAATATTCTAGCATATACCTCGTCAGGCGATTTATGAGCTTCAGTTTGTTAATGCTTTACTTTTATCGTTTACTAGTAATATTGATATTCATCAACATATTTTCTATACTGTCTTTATATACCTTATGAACTTCTGGAAACTGTGCTAGGTTTTCATTTGTGAATACGGAGCGAAAATGACTATTTAACGTACTACACATTTCTAACTCATCATCAGTCATTTCTCCTGTTGTAGTTTTAAGGGGACCTATTGTATCTAACCTTTGATTTATACAGTTGATAAAAAGCTTTGGGGGTATATTTCGATTCGTTTGCTACCTTGATTTCATAATTTCTCTTTGCTTTCCTAATTTCTGTTTATACCTGTCTTGTTAGGTTCTGATAGTAACCAAGTAAGTGATTTTCGCCTTTCTTAACTTTTCTATATACTCCTTTCTTTTTCCCTAAAAGATCTAAGAGTCTATTATTCATCCATTTTGGTTGGTTCCGTATCGATCTGAATTTTCTTTTAGGGATGTGTTTATTTTTGGCATTATTGATTGTCGCAATAAATTGTTCATAAGTAGCTGCTAAATTAAATTCGGGGTTATCCCGTCCTAAGTTGACAGTTTCCGGAGGTGTGGGGGGGATTAATCTTTTGACCATAGGGTCATCCCTTAGGTCTCTCCTTATGCTACCGTAATTAGCATTCCTAAAATCCGGGATCAAGGCCGAATTTTCCTTCTTCCTGCCATCCCATATTATGTTAAAATATGTGGCTTTATGATCACTGTTTCCTAGTTCGTCTCCAATCCCAACATATTTTACTAGATTTTCATTATTACTGAGAACTAAATCGAGGATATTATTTCCTCTAGTGGGCAAGTTTATAAATTTATATATAAAACTATCCTGTACTACTTCTATAAAATCTTCAGATTCATTATCGCTAAGTTGATTTTTCCAATCTATGCCTGAAAAGTTGAAATCGCCTAGAATACATACATTGTTTCTATCAGATGCCTTCTTTATTTCCTCTCATAGCAATTTACCATCGTTCCTACTCAAATTAGGTAGTCTATATATAACACCAATGACTACGGATTCACTGCCCTCACCAATCTCTACCCAAATACTTTCATTGTCGCTATTTGTTTTAATGTTTGATTTATTGCAGCCTTTTAATGACACCCTGATATACACTGCTACACCGCCACCTCTCCTTCCTACTCTGTCAAATTTAAATAGGTTATATCCTAGAATATGAAATTCTGCTAAAAAATGCTTGCTGTTTGAATTTATCCATGTTTTCGTTATTGCAATTATATCTATGTTCTCTTTACTAACAATGGCCCTGAGCTGGTCCATTTTGTTACACAGGCTTCTACTATTAGTATAATAAACACTCAATATATTTCTTCCGTTTCTATCTGTTTTACATTTATTACTTTGATGTTTGTTATTATGACTAACTATATTTTCAGCATTATCTACTTCTGTTTCACTACTTCCCAGGACCTGCTTGTTTTTTGACTCCCATTTTCCCCGACCCCTCTCTGCTGGCGAAACCCCCCCTTCTGAGTGACAATTTCACGCTCCAGGGATGCAGACAACGTCTTTACCCCCTCACGAGACAAGTGTACTCCGTCGCGACAGTACAGGTAGTCGTTGCCATAAAATCGTTGCCCGTCATCAATGAATGCCCAACCATTGTTTGCACAATGTTTTTCCAGTCGGCAATTAATAGCAATTGCCCTGGACAGCCATTCACGACCAACACCTCTTCTAGGCAAGACACCACATACTATCGGGACCCCTCCCCTATCTCTAATCTTCCCCAGCGCCTCCCTATACCTCTTGAAAAGTTCCTCACTCCTAACCTTACCTATGTCGTTTCCCCCACACTAAGACACACTACTGGATTGGTACCCTCCCCTGACAAAACTCTGTCTAACCTCTCGGCTACATGCCCTATCCCAGCCCCAGGAAAACATACCCTAGTCCTACGTTTCCTATCTCTCGCACAAAAAGCCCGATCCATAAGCCTCACCTGGCTGAAGATTGTGAAGTGAGATGCAGTGAAGATTGTGAAGCGAGATGTAGTGAAGATTGTGAAATAAGATTATAAAGTAAACTGTAGTAATTGAGGTTAAACGAACGCGGGTTATTCTGTAGTGTATCCGTGTCTTGTTAACGTGGAACCAACATGGCGGTGGTTCTCAATATAGATACGTTATTTTGCCGGGAATTTCTGTCAAAATAAAATATGAATCAACCATATTTAGCCTAAATTAACCTAACGGCTTTATTATATATTCTAAGTTTTTAAGTTGGATAGATCAGATCAGGTTAGGTTAAGTCAGGTTGGGTTAGGTTAGGTTAGTTTTGTTAATTTTGCCACTTAGAGGCTAGTTTATTGTGCCCCCATACTCATCCTGTCAGCTGTAGCACAGAGAGATTACAAAGTGGTGTTAGATGAGGTAGGTGGTTAAGTTAAGTTTCAATAGGTTAGGTTAGATTATGTCAGGTTGGGTTAAAGGGGTTAGGTAGGTAATAAGTAGATAGGTTATGTTAGGTAGGTGGGAAAGTTAGGTTTGATTAGGTTGGCTTATGTCAGACGGGGAGGTTAGGTTAGATTATGTCAGGTTAGGTTAGATTATGTCAGGTTAGGTCAGATTACGTCAGGTTAGGTTAGATTATGTCAGGTTAGGTTAGATTATGTCAGGTTAGGTTAGATTATGTCAGGTTAGGTTAGATTACGTCAGGTTAGGTTAGATTATGTCAGGTTAGGTCAGATTACGTCAGGTTAGGTTAGATTATGTCAGGTTAGGTCAGATTACGTCAGGTTAGGTTAGATTATGTCAGGTTAGGTTAGATTATGTCAGGTTAGGTTAGATTATGTCAGGTTAGGTTAGATTATGTCAGGTTAGGTTAGATTATGTCAGGTTAGGTCAGATTACGTCAGGTTAGGTTAGTTTATGTCAGGTTAGGTTGAATTATGTCAGGTTAGGTTAGATTATGTCAGGTTAGGTTAGATTACGTCAGGTGGGTTAGATATGTCAGGTTATAGGTCGATTACGTCAGGTTAGGTCAGATTACGTCAGGTTAGGTTAGATTATGTCAGGTTAGGTTAGATTATGTCAGGTTAGGTTAGATTATGTCAGGTTAGGTTAGATTATGTCAGGTTAGGTTAGATTATGTCAGGTTAGGTCAGATTACGTCAGGTTAGGTTAGATTATGTCAGGTTAGGTAAGTAGGTAGAGGTGGGTAAAAAAGGTTAGGTTAGGTCGGCAGGTTTTAGTGTAGGAGCTTAAGTAATCCCGTAAAAATTTCATGTTAATTTTTTGACACCATACATTATAATAATCCTTATAAACTATGTTAAGGAACTGTGGTGTCATTTTTTCTGAACGGTTTATTATAAGTTTTATGCCTTTAAAGAAGTTTTATTAAAGAGCGGCATAATGAACCACAGATGTATTACCATTAAGTCCTAATTAACTTAAAACATGACTAATAACCTATGAACATGTAGTATTATATGATTACAATTTAACATAATATATCATGAATGCTGTTATAATATCATAAGTGTGTTACAAACATGGCTGCTCATATATGCCCTCCTGTCTCTGGCAAAGAAGATATTGCAGTAAGTAAAATTATTTGCTAAAGATAAATAATGGAAATTAAACATATACATATTACCATTATCTGAAAAGCTTAGAACCACCGTTTTATATTTATTAAAAGTTTGTAGTGTTATACATCATGTGTAAACAAGTCACAAGTTATTATTTACGACATTGCTTCAGTCCTCGTCATCAGAGTCTTCTGTGTACAACAGATTCCTTCACCTTGTTTAGGCATTTCTCATCATCTGCTTGATAGTTACATTATCTCGGTGCATGTCATGCTTATTCTTCTGATTCTTCCCACAACATGACAATGATCCACATTTCCTGGACGCCACATCCACATTTAACAAGTTCTGGATTGCTTCTGATTGGTGGCTGGTCTGATATTATTAGTAAGGAACAGTCATTGTCAATCTTCCAGCTATGCCTAATTCAGGAAAGACCACTGTCTGCATCATACACTACAGAAGAGCTTAACCTTCCTTCAATATATGATATTTAGAGTTGAAGGCAGTCACAGTAGTTCTCCAAGTTTCATCATGCTTGAAGAGATATCTAAGTTATGAGAGACAGTTTAGTGAAAGTTTGTCCGTGATGCAGAGCTTAAATACAAATCTTTAATGTCAAAAGATGTCTGTTGAGGGCATTTGGCTCCATCTGGCATCTTGAAATTTATCTAGGACTTGTGTTGATTTCAATGCGCCCAACATGCTTTCTTTCCTTTGCCAACAAATTTTCCAATGCAGTCAGATCCTGTGAAGGCATGGAAACCTGTAAGGCTCTCTGCCCAATGTGTCGTCGCTCACCAGTTCCTGTTTTCATACTTGTATTTTCTCCAAGTTGAGGTTGCTTTAATATGCCAAACACATCAGTGTCTGGTGACTTGATATGTACAGTGCTGCCCTTCTGTGATGCATATACTGTATGTCCTGCTTAAGTTCTATAACTTGTGATAGCAATTTGATGGTTGAAGTCTTATTTGCTGCTTTCCACGACAGAAGATTAACCTTGGACATCTTTTCCCAGATGCTCAATGGACCAACAATACGTTTCTTGACAAAATTTTCATAATTTGTCTTCCAACTTCATATGCACATAGATTGTCATATTTGGCATTTTCTGGCATTACAGCTCCAGTTACCAAGTTTAAAAGAGCATCATTTTCCTGGGATTACAGTCACCAATAACAGGTAGCTTAGTACACATCAGGATATTGGACGCCGACAATAGCCAGAGAGCTCAGATGTTCTGTTTTAGAATCTTAAGAGTTTAGATTATGTAATGAACTTAATTTGAAAACCCAAATGGTAGGCGGCGATCTTTTATCACCCAGACACTCTGTGCGTCATGCTTCTCAAGGATTTTTTCCTCTCTTACTTCTCTGGACAAATACGACCTTTATCCCATCAGAAAAAATATCACCATATATTTTCTTAATCTACAGGTGCCAAGGTTTAAAATGACGGATGGTGTTAAAAATTAACCTGAAATTTTTACGTGACCACATATTGTCTTGTTGAGTTTCTGAGAGAATTTCACGGCTAAATAGCGCTTCTGTATTGATAGCCGGTACATGTCGTAATATCCACCGCTCATAGTTAAATCTTTATGTCCGTTTATTTTGTCCTAATTTAAGTATCAAAGAGTGTTTTCATTTTTAAGCATCTTAAGTATCTTTTTTCCTCACTCTTAAGTGTCTAAGTATGATTTTTTTCATTTTTAAGTAACTAACCATATTTTTGTTTTCATTATAAAATGTGATTGATATAGACAACAGAAGTAAATATCAGCTGGAGGTCATAAACGAAGCTGATG
>NW_024736710.1:0-6456 GCF_018991925.1 Homarus americanus
CCTGGGAGTGTCAGAGGTGTACCTGGGAGTGTCTGAGGTGTACCTGGGAGAGTTAGGGGTGTAAAAGGGAGTGTCAGAGGAGTACCTGGGAGTGTCAGAGGTGTACCTGGGAGTGTCGGAGGTGTACTTGGGAGTCTCAGAGGTGTACCTGGGAGTGCTTGAGGTGTACCTGGGAGTGTCAGAGGAGTACCAGGGAATGTCAGAGGTGTACCTGGGAGTGTCAGAGGTGTTCCTGGGAGTGTCAGAGGTGTACCTATGAATTTCTGAGGTTTACCTGGGAGTGTTAGGGGTGTACCATGGAGTGTCAGAGGAGTACCTGGGAGTGTCAGTGGTGTACCTGGGAGTGTCAGAGGTGTACCTGGGAGTGTCTGAGGTGTACCTGGGAGTGTTTGAGGTGTAACTGGGAGTGTTTGAGGTGTAACTGGGAGTGTCAGGTGTGCACCTGGGAGAGTCTGAGGTGTAAGTGGGAGTGTGAGAGATGTACCTGGGAGTGTCAGAGGTGTACCTGGGAGTGCCTGAGTGGTACCTGGGAGTGTCAGAGGAGTACCAGGGAATGTCAGAGGTGTACCTGGGAGTTTCAGAGGTGTTCCTGGGAGTGTCGGAGGTGTACTTGGGAGTCTCAGAAGTGTACCTGGGAGTGCCTGAGGTGTACCTGGGAGTGTCAGATGAGTACCAGGGAATGTCAGAGGTGTACCTGGGAGTGTCAGAGGTGTTCCTGGGAGTGTCTGAGGTGTACCTGGGAATTTCTGAGGTGTACCTGGGAGTGTTAGGGGTGTACCAGGGAGTGTCAGAGGAGTACCTGGGAGTGTCAGTGGTGTACCTGGGAGTGTCAGAGGTGTACCTGGGAGTGTCAGGGATGTACCTGGGAGTGTCAAAGGTGTACCTGGAAGTGTCTGAGGTGTCATTGGAAGTGACTCAGGTGTACCTGGGAGTGTCAGATGTGGACCTGGGAGTGTCAGAGGTGTACCTGGGAGTGTCAGATGTTTACCTAGGAGTGTCTGAGGTGTTCCTGAGATTGTCTGAGGTGTACCTGGCAGTGTCTGAGGTGTTCCTGGGAGTGTCTGAGGTGTACCTGGCAGTGTCAGAGGTGCACCTGTTAGTGTCTGAGGTGTACCTGGGAGTGTCTGAGTTGTACCTGGGAGTGCCTGAGGTGTACCTGAGAGTGTCTCAGGTGTACCTGGGAGTATCGGAAGTGTACCTGGGAGTGTCTGAGGTGTATCTGGCAGTGTCAGCTGTGTACCTGGGAGTGTCAGTGAGTGAACCTGGGGTGTCAGTTATGCCTGGTGTCGGGTTGTGCCTGGGGTGTCTGGGGTGTACCTGGGAGTGTCAGAGATGTACCCCAGGGGGTGTCGGTGGAGTGCCTGGGGAGTGTCTGAGGTGTACCTGGGAGGGTCAAAGCTGTACCTGGGAGTGTCATTGGTGTACCTGGGAGTGTCAGAGGTGTAACTGGAAGTGTCAGAGGTGTGCCTGGAAGTGTCAGAGGTCTACCTGGGAGTGTCAGGAGTGTACCTGGGTGTAAGGGCAACGATCCTCCGGCTAGTTACCGCTGCTAACTCGCTCGTTTGCTGGTGCAGACGACACTTGGGGTGGTTGGACGGAGGTGATAACGGCAGCAACTATCTCCGCCGCCGGCAGATTCAACCCAGCCGCCATACCGTCAGTATCTAGCTACCCTGCTGTCCGTCAAATTCTGGCTGTGATCTCATCATAGGTCCTGGACTCGTGGGCTGTGTTCCCCAGACCTTCACCTATCAACTGCCAACTCTCTGGTCATCTACCACTACCGCATACCACGACCATCAGTTCATCACATTCCGTCGGTGCCCCGGTGTTCTCCTGCCTTTTCAAGACGTTGCTGAGTGTGGAGCGAAGTGGACGCTTCCCTGCCCTGAGTGTGCATCACCGCGTTCCAGAACCTTCCCCCAGGGCCACTGCCGTAGGAAATATTTGTTCATTGTTTGATTCCATTAATTGCTGACTCCCCTTTTTTGTTCGATTCTATTATTTGTTTGATTCTATCGATTGTTGACTCCAATTAATTGTTTGACTCCCGTAATTATTTGATGTTTGTTGAGTGGTGTCAGAGTTTTGTGTTATATTTTTATAGTAAAGAGATGCCAATCTCTAACGGTTGTTTGTTATTCCTCGGAAAACCATGGTCCTTGACTTTCCTTTATTAAGATCCTGATTAGCCTGGTAAGGGATTTCTATCCCTAAGTCCTTAGGCCTTTACAAGTGGCGACCTTGCCAGGATTGTCTCTGACCTTTGGTTTCTGAGGTTTAACATTCGTTCCGGTGTTGTTGTAAGTCGCCGTGAGCGCGCCACCTTGCTGTCTGTGGCCCGGAAGCAAGTGTTGTTCAGTGGTTATCCCTTCCTTCTGTGTGCTAATTTTGTTGCTCTCCCTTGTACGTGGGAAGTTAATTAGTGTTGGTTGGGGTGCACTGTGGATGCTGTCATAGCATATTTGTTGTTTCACCTGGTGCGGTTTCGTTACCCTGAGGTGATTCAGCTGGGCTGGGTGCGGAACTAGGTTCCCTCCAGTCGGATCAAATCATTTACTGGTCTGATTGAGCCACTAGGTGAGTTACCTTTGGCTATTTGCGGGGTAAGTTGTTTGTTTTTTTCCTTTGTTCTTGGCCTTTCGGATCATTATGTCTGCTTTTGAGGTGTGGAAAGATCAAGCGGTGGCCCTGGGTCTGACAGGTAATGACATTGGTCAGTATGTGGTCACCCAACAGAATGCCGAGAGAGAGGAACGTCAGAGAGAGAGAGAGGCACGTCAGAAAGAGAGAGAGGAACGCCAGAGAGAAAGAGAGTTGGAGGAACGTGAGAAAGAAAGAGAGTTCGAATTAGCTAAGTTGCAGGCAGAAAAGGACCTAGAACTGGCTAGGATTAATGCTTCAAGTAGACCAGCATCCTCTGGCCATATACAAGACAATGTGGTAAAACCCAGCTTGCCTGTGTACCGTGAAGGAGAAGACATCGCCTCCTACCTTGTTAGGTTTGAGCGGGTAGCTGAGCTGCTTGGTGTAGCCCCAGATAGCTATGCTGTAAGGTTGGGTAGCCTACTGAGTGGTAAGCCGGTAGAAATTTACACATCCCTGTCTGCCGACATCACCCGAGATTACTTCTTGTTGAAGCAAGCTCTCTTGCGAGGATTTTGCAAGACTTCTGACGGTTATCGTGCTGATTTTCGCAGAACGAAGATTAGAGAGGGAGAAACGTACCAGCAGTTTTCGATTCACCTGGGTCGTTTATTTCAACAATGGCTGGAGACATCAGGGGTTGAAGAAACCTTTGAGTCTCTCTCTAATTTCATGATATTAGATCAGTTTTTGTCTTCTCTACCTCCAGACTTGAGAATTTTCATCAAAGAACACCAGCCAGCGACGCTTGGAGAAGCTGTGCATCTTGCCGACAACTGGGCGTCTGCTCGCAACGCCTACCCCAGGTCTTCCCCTCCTGTAGTGAAGATTGCGAAGCCTCCGTCCTCCGAGGAACCATCCCCAGGATTACACAAGAGTAGTTCACCAGCCGTGCGGTGTCACAGCTGCGGAGAAGAAGGGCACTTTCGTTCTCGCTGTCCCAGGAATCCCCTCGCCTTCAAGACTGTTGACACTCATCAACCCAGCAACAAGGTCGGATTCTGTTTGGAGGACAGGAGCTGCCACCGTTATTGTGTCAGTGGAACAATCAATGGGTCTAGGGCATCTACTTTCATCAGGGACACTGGTTGCTCGTGCATTATTGTCTCTGAAGAAGCCCTGCCTGACGCTGACATCTCCAGCTGCCCGAAGGTTAGTGTCGCCGATTATTTAGGTCGTGTTGACCAGTTCCCTGTTGTTAGGTGCTACCTGCGTTGCCCCTATTTCACTGGTTGGTGTAATGTGGTAAGAGCTCCCATTAAATGTGCAAGTGCCCTCATTGGTAATGTTCCCGGTGTTCGTGACCCTAACGACCCGGAAACGTTAAAACTCTCCTCGCCACCAGCACCAGTCTCCTCACCACCAGCACCAGTCCTCACGCCACCTGTTGATGACGACTCGCCACCTGCCGAGGTCGCCTCGCCACCCTCTCACGCCGCCACGCCTGCCGCCAAGGTCCAAGCTGTAGGGCCACAGACGGCGAAGGTGAAACGACCGCATCCTCTGATTCTGCCGAATTTGTTGCCACTGACTGTGACGCCCAAGGAGTTCGCCAAGCTTCAAGACTCGTGTGCCACTCTGAAGCGGGTAAGAGAGAAGGTGACTTCCGGGGAGGAGGATCAGGTGAGAAATGGGTCGGTTTATAAGTTTGTTTCTATTAATGGGGTGTTACACAGGTCTTGTGTTTCATCCAAGCGACCAGCTAAAGTAGGTCGGTTTTTACTTGTTGTCCCTGCTGTTTGTCGTAGTAACATTCTCTCTGTAGCTCACAAGAGCCCTCTTGTAAGTCACTGTTCTCGTAGGAAAACTTATAGGAAGGTTGCTGATCAGTTTTACTGGCCAGGTATGGGAGCGGATATTAGAGCTTTTTGTAGGAATTGTGATCAGTGTCCACGTATGTCCGCCAAGGGTAGAGTCCGTCCTGTTCCACTTGAACCCTTACCCGTCGTTGCAGAACCATCTTCTCGGGTAGCCATAGATTTTGTTGGACGATTCTCACCCCCTTCCTCTAAGAAGCCTAAATTACATCAAGCTAATTTGTTAAAGCAATATAATTGCAGGACCCACATTGCTCGTGTCCTTGACGACGTCCCCAAGCTGGAGTTAGTCGAGGCACTACCCTGCAAGAGTTCCTGTGGAGTTCAGACGCCAGAGCCTGTTGATCTCGGTTGCCAGTTGCTGCCAACACCTGACGAGATAGAAGAATCCTCTACGACAGGAAATAGGCCCAAACTTAAACTTGGACTGAAGTGGACCCCACGTGCAGTTCCTTGATACGGCATTACGTTTTGGACATCAAGTTTCCACCTATTGTTTTCTATGACCCTTCTTTATTGTGCAATGTGTATTTAAGCATTTGTTGTAAGATGATTATGCTTTGTGTACTAATCTTAAGTTTAATCTACCTTACAGTAGATTTTTGTTGGGGGAGCAGTGTAAGGGCGGAAACGATCCTCCGGCTAGTTACCGCTGCTAACTCGCTCGTTTGCTGGTGCAGACGACCCTTGGGGTGGTTGGACGGAGGTGATAACGGCAGCGACTATCTCCGCCACGAGCAGATTCAACCCAGCCGCCATACCGTCAGTATCTAGCTACCCTGCTGTCCGTCAAATTCTGGCTGTGATCTCATCATAGGTCCTGGACTCGTGGGCTGTGTTCCCAGACCTTCACCTATCAACTGCCAACTCTCTGGTCATCTACCACTACCGCATACCACGACCATCAGTTCATCACATTCTGTCGGTGCCCCGGTGTTCTCCTGCCTTTTCAAGACGTTGCTGAGTGTGGAGCGAAGTGGACGCTTCCCTGCCCTGAGTGTGCATCACCGCGTTCCAGAACCTTCCCCCAGGGCCACTGCCGTAGGAAATATTTGTTCATTGTTTGATTCCATTAATTGCTGACTCCCCTTTTTTGTTCGATTCTATTATTTGTTTGATTCTATCGATTGTTGACTCCAATTAATTGTTTGACTCCCGTAATTATTTGATGTTTGTTGAGTGGTGTCAGAGTTTTGTGTTATATTTTATTGTAAAGAGATGCCAATCTCTAACGGTTGTTTGTTATTCCTCGGAAAACCATGGTCCTTGACTTTCCTTTATTAAGATCCTGATTAGCCTGGTAAGGGATTTCTATCCCTAAGTCCTCAGGCCTTCACAGTGTCAGAGGTGTACCTGGGAGTGTCTGAGGTGTACCTGGGAGTGTATGAGGTGTACCTGGGAGTGTCAAAGGTGTACCTGGAAGTGTCTGAGGTGGACCTGGGAGTGTCAAAGGTGTACCTGAGGGTGTCATTGGTGTACCTGGGAGTGTCAGAGGTGTACCTGGGAGTGTCTGAGGTGTTCCTGGGAGTGTCAGAGGAGTACCAGGGAGTGTCAGAGGTGTACCTGGGAGTGTCAGAGTGTGTACGTGGGAGTGTCAGCGGTGTACCTGGGAGTGTCTGAGGTATACCTGGGAGTGTCATAGGTGTACCTGGGAGTGTCAGAGGTGTACCTGGGAGTGTCAGAGGTGTACCTAGGAGTGTCTGAGGTGTTCCCGAGATTGTCTGAGGTGTACCTGGCAGTGTCTGAGGCATTCCTGGTAGTGTCTGAGGTGTACCTGGCAGTGTCAGAGGTGCACCTGGTAGTGTCTGAGGTGTACCTGGGAGTGTCTGAGGTGTACCTGGGAGTGTCTGAGGTGTACCTGGGAGTGTCTCAGGTGTACCTGGGAGTGTCTCAGGTGTAACTTGGGAATGTCAGTGGTGTACCTGAGAGTGTCGGAGGTGTACCTGGGAGTATCGGAGGTGTACCTGGGAGTGTCTGAGGTGTATCTGGCAGT
>NW_024736711.1:0-1641 GCF_018991925.1 Homarus americanus
GGTGGTGGTGGCGGCCTGTAGGGGAATTGATCCTGTAGGTGCAGCTGCAGCAACAGCAGGTGGTGGCCTGTGAGGTAGGTGATCCTGTAGCTGCAGCATCAGCAACAGGTGGTGGTAGTTGACTGTGGAGGAGTTGATCCTGTAGGTGCAGCAGGAGCAGCAGTAGCAGGTGCTGGTAGTGGGCTGTGGGGGAGTTGATCCTCTATTTGCAATGGCAGCAGGTGGTGATGGTGGACTGTGGGGGAGGTGATCTTGTAGGTACAGCAGCAGTAGGTGGTGGTAGTGGACTGTGGGTGAGTTGATCCTGTATGTGCAGCAGCAGTAGTGCAGGATTGGGTGAGATGATCCTGCATTTGCAACGCGTTACAGGTGGTGATGGTGGACTGTGGGGAGGTGATCTTGTAGGTACAGCCGCAGCTGCAGGTGGTGGTAGTGGACTGTGGGGGAGGTGATCCTGTAGGTGCAGCAGCAACAGCAGGATGGTGGTGGTGGACTGTGGGGGAGTTGATCCTGTAGGTGCAGCAGCAGCAGCAGCAGCAGCAGGTGGTGGTGGACTGTGGGGGAGGTGATCCTGTAGGTGCAGTGGCAGCAGCAGGTGGCGGTGGTGGACTGTAGGGGAGGTGATCCTGAAGGTGCAGCAGCAGGTGGTGGTGAACTGTGAGGTAGTTGATCCTGTAGGTGTAGCTGCAGAGTGGTGGTGGACTGTGGGGGAGTTGATTCCTTAGGTGCAGCAGCAACAACAGCAGGAGCAACAGGTGATGGTGGTAGTGGACTGTGGGGGAGGTGATCCTGTAGGTGCAGCCGCAGCAGCAGGTGGTGATGGTGGACTGTGGGGGAGTTGATCCTGTAGGTGCAGCAGCAACAGCAGGTGGTGGTGGTGGACTATGGGGGAGGTGATCCTGTAAGTGCAGCAGCAGAAGGTGCGGTGTTGACCGTGGGGAGTTGATCCTGCAGTGCAGCAGCAGTAGCAGGTGGTGGTGGACTGTGGCGGAGTTGGATCCTGAAGCTGCAGCAGCAGCAGCTAAACAACAACAACAACAACAACAACAACAACAGCATAAGCAGCAGCAGCAGCAGGTGGTGGTAGTAGACTGTGGGGGAGTTGATCCTGTAGATGCAGCAGCAGCAGGTGATGGAAGTAGACTGTGGGGGAGTTGATCCTGTAGATGCAGCAGCAGCAGGTGATGGTAGTAGACTGTGGGGGAGTTGATCCTGTAGATGCAGCAGCAGCAGGTGATGGTAGTAGACTGTGGGGAAGTTGATCCTGTAGGTGCAGCAGCGTTGCGGTGATGGTAGTGGACTATGGGGAGTTGATCCCGTGGTGCAGCCGCAGCAGCAGGTGGTGGTAGGACTGGGGAGTTGATCCTGGTGCACCAGCAGCAACACCAACAACAACAGCAGCAGCAGCAACAGCAGCAGCAGCAGCAGCAGCAGCAGCAGGTGGTGGTGGCGGCAGCCTGTGGGAGAGTTGATCCTGTAGGTGCAGCAGCAGGTGGTGGTGGTGGTCTGTGGCGGGAGTTGATCCTGTAGCTGCAGCATTAGCAACAGGTGGTGGTGGTTGACTGTGGGGGAGTTGATCCTGTAGGTGCAGCAACAGCAGCAGCAGGTGGTGGTGGTTGACTGTGGGGGAGTTGATGCTGT
>NW_024736712.1:0-24507 GCF_018991925.1 Homarus americanus
CTGGTTGAGTATAACAAAGTCTCTGATCGAGTATAACAAGAGTCCCTGATTGAGTATAACAAAGTCCCCTGATTGAGTATAACAAGGTCATCAGTCGAGTATAAACAAAGTCCCCTGATCGAGAGTATAACAAAGTCCCCTGATCGAGTATCACAAAAGTCCTCTGGTTGAGTATAACCGAAGTCCCTGATTGAGTATAACAAAGTACCTGATCGAGTATAACAACGTCCCTGATCGAGTAACAAAGTCCCTGATTAGGTATAACAAAGTCCCTGATCGAGTATAACAATGTCCTCTGATTTAGTATAACAAAGTCCCTGATCGAGCATAACAAAGTCCGTGATTGGTATATAACAAAGTCCCCTGATCGAGGATAACAAAGTCCCCAGATCGAGTATAACAAAGTCCCCTGATCAAGTATAACAAAGTCCTCTGGTTGAGTATAACAAAGTCCCCTGATCGAATATAACATATCCCTGATCGAGTATAACAAAATTCCCCTGATCGAGTATGACAAAGTCCCCTGTTTAATTTTGAAAAAGTCCCCTGGTTGACTATAACAAAGTTCCCTGATCAAGTATAAAAAAGTCCCCTGGTCGAATATAACAAAGCCCCCTCATCGAGTAAAACAACGGCCCCTAATCGAGTATACCAAAGTCCAGTGATCGAGTATAACATATAGCCTGATCGAGTATAACAAAGTCCTCTGGTCGAGTATAAAAAAGTCCCCTGATCGAGTATAACAAAGGTCCCTCATTGAGTATAACAAAGTCCATTGATCATGTATAACAAAGGTTTCTCATCTAGTATAACAAAGTCCATTGGTCAGGTATAAAAAAGTCCCCTGGTCGAGTAAAGCAAAGTCCCCTGGTCGAGTATAGCAAAGTCCCCTGATCGAGTATAACAAATCCTCCTCATCGAATATAACAAAGTCCCATCATCGAGTATAACAAAGCCCCCTGCTCGAGTATAAGAAAGTCCCTTGATCGGGTATAAGAAAGTCCCCTGATCGAGTATAACAAAGGCCCCTGATCGAGTCAAAAAAAACCCTAATCGAGTATAACAAAGTCCACTGATCTAGTATAACAAAGGCCCCTGATCAAGTATAAGAAAAGCCCCTCATCGAGTATAACAAAGTCACCTGATCGAGTATAACTAAGCCGCCTAATCGAGTATAACAAAGTCCCCTGGTCGAGTATAACAAAGTCCCCTGTTCGAGCCTAACAAAGTCCCCTTATCGAGTATAACAAATTCCCCTTATCGAGTATTACAAAGACCCCTTATCGAGTATAACAAAGTCCGGTGATCGAGTATAACAAAGGCCCCTGGTCGAGTATAACAATGTCCCCTGATCGAGTATAACAAAGTCCCCTAATCAAGTATAACAAAGTCTCCTGATCGAGTATAACATATCCCCTGATCGAATATACCAAAGTCCTCTGCTCGAGTATAACAAAGTCCCCAGATCAAGTATAACAAAGGCCCCTCATCGAGTATAACAAAGTCCATTGGTATAGTATAAAAAAGTCCCCTTGTCGAGTATAACAAAGTCCCTAATCGAGTATAACAAAGTCCCCTGATCGAGTATAACAAAGCCCCCAGGACGAGTATAACAAAGTCCCCTGATCGAGTATAACAAAGTCCCTGTTCGATTCTAACAAAGTCCCCTTATCGCGTATAACAAATTCCCCTTATCGAGTATAACAAAGTCCCCTTATCGAATATAACAATGTCCGGTGATCGAGTATAACAAAGGCCCCTCGTCGAGTATAACAAAGTCCCCTGATCGAAAAAAAAGTCCCTTGATCGAATATAACAAAGTCCCCTGATCGAGTATAACAAAGTCCCCTGGTCGAGTATAACAAAGTCCCCTGGTCGAGTATCACAAAGCCCCCTCATCGAGTATAACAAAAGCCCCTCATCGAGTATAACAAAGTCCCCGGATTGAGTATAACAAAGTCCCCTGATCGAGTATAGCAAAGTCCTCTGTTTGAGTATAACAAGTCTCCTGATCGAGTATAAAAAAGTCCCCTGATCACATATAACAAAGTCCCCTGGTCGAGTATAAGAAAGTCACCTGATCGAGTATAACAAAGGCCCCTCATTGAGTATAACAAAGTCAATTGGTCAAGTATAAGAAAGTCCCCTGGTCGAGTATAACAAAGTCCCCTAATCGAGTATAACAAAGTCCCCTGATCGAGTATAACAAAGTTACCTGGCAGAGTATAACAAAGTCCCCTGATCGAGGATAACAAAGTCCCCAGATCGAGTATAACAAAGTCCCCTGATCGAGTATAACAAAGTCCTCTGGTTGAGTATAACAAAGTCCCCTGATCAAATATATATCCCCTGATCGAGTATAACAAAATTCCCCTGATCGAGTATGACAAAGTCCCCTGTTTAATTTTGAAAAAAGTCCCCTGGTTGAGTATAACAAAGTTCCCTGATCGAGTATAAAAAAGTCCCCTGGAAGAATATAACAAAGCCCCCTCATCGAGTAAAACAAAGGCCCCTAATCGAGTATAACAAAGTCCAGTGATCGAGTAAAACATATCCCCTGATCGAGTATAACAAAAGTCACTCTGGTCGAGTATAAAAAGTCCCCTGATCGAGTATGACAAAGGTCCCTCATTGAGTATAACAAAGTCCCCTGATCGAGCATAACCAAAGTCCCGTGATCGAGTATAACAAAGTCCCCTGATCGAGTATAACAAAGTCCCCTGATTGAGTATAACAAAGTCCCCTGGAAGAATATAACAAAGCCCCCTCATCGAGTAAAACAAAGGCCCCTAATCGAGTATAACAAAGTCCAGTGATCGAGTAAAACATATCCCCTGATCGAGTATAACAAAGTCCCCTGATTGAGTATAACAAAGTCCCCTGATCGAGTATAACAATGTCCTCTGGTTGAGTATAACAAAGTCCCCTGATCGAGCATAACAAAGTCCCGTGATTGAGTATAACAAAGTCCCCTGATCGAGTATAACAAAGTCCCCTGATCGAGTATAACAAAGTCCCCTGATCGAGTATAACAAAATCCTCTGGTTGAGTATAACAAAGTCCCCTGATCGAATATAACATATCCCCTGATCGAGTATAACAAAATTCCCCTGATCGAGTATGACAAAGTCCCCTGTTTAATTTTGAAAAAGTCCCCTGGTTGAGTATAACAAAGTTCGCTGATCAAGTATAAAAAAGACCTCTGGTCGAATATAACAAAGCCCCCTCATCGAGTAAAACAACGGCCCCTAATCGAGAATAACAAGTCCAGTGATCGAGTATAACATATCCCCTGATCGAGTATAACAAAGTCCTCTGGTCGAGTATAAAAAAGTCCCCTGATCGAGTATAACAAAGGTCCCTCATTGAGTATAACAAAGTCCATTGATCAAGTATAACAAAGGCCTCTCATTTAGTATAACAAAGTCCATTGGTCAGGTATAAAAAAGTCCCCTGGTCGAGTATAGCAAAGTCCCCTGGTCGAGTATAGCAAAGTCCCCTGATCGAGTATAACAAATCCTCCTCATCGAATATAACAAAGTCCCATCATCGAGTATAACAAAGCCCCCTGCTCGAGTATAAAAAAGTCCCTTGATCGAGTATAAGAAAGTCCCCTGATCGAGTATAACATATCCCCTGATCGAATATACCAAAGTCCTCTGCTCGAGTATAACAAAGTCCCCTGATCGAGTATAACAAAGTCCCCTGATCGAGTATAACAAAGCCCCCTGACGAGTATAACAAAGTCCCTGATCGAGTATAACAAAGTCCCTGACTGAGTATAACAAAGTCCCCTGGGTCCAATAAAACAAAGACCTGATCTGAGTATAACATATCCTCATCGAAGTATAACAAAGCCCCTGATTGTGTGTAAAAACAAAGTCCCTGATCGAATATAACAAAGTCCCCTGGTCGAGGTTAAGAAAGTCCTTGGTCGAGTATAACAAAGCCCCCTCATCGAGTATAACAAAGCCCACTCATCGAGTATAACAAAGTCCCCTGATTGAGTATAACAAAGTCCACTGATCGAGTATAGCAAAGTCCTCTGGTTGAGTCTAACAAAGTCCCCTGATCGAGTATAAAAGGTCCCCTGATCGCATATAACAAAGTCCCCTGGTCGAGTATAACAAAGTCCCCAGATCGAGTATAACAAAGGCCCCTCATCGAGTATAACAAAGTCCATTGGTATAGTATAAAAAAGTCCCCTTGTCGAGTATAACAAAGTCCCTAATCGAGTATAACAAAGTCCCCTGATCGAGTATAACAAAGTCAATGATCGAGTATAACAAAGTCCCCTGGTCCAATATAACAAAGACCCTGATCGAGTATAACATATCCCCTCATCGAGTATAACAACGTCTCTTGGCGCAGTATAACTATGTACCCAGATCGAGCATAACAAAGTCCCCTGATCGATTATAACAAAGTCCCCTGGTCGAGTATAACAAAGGGCCCTCATCGAGTAAGACAAAGTCCCTTGATCGAGTATAACAAAGTCCCCTCATCCTAGTATAACAAAGCCCACTGGACGAGTATAACAAAGACCCCTGAACCAAGTATAACAAAGTCCCCTGGACGAGTATAACAAAGTCCCCTGATCGAGTATAACAAAGGGCCCTCATCGAGTAAGACAAAGTCCCTTGATCGAGTATAACAAAGTCCCCTGATCCTAGTATAACAAAGCCCACTGGACGAGTATAACAAAGACCCCTGAACCGAGTATAACAAAGTCCCCTGGACGAGTATAACAAAGTCCCCTGATCGAGTATATCAAAGTCCCTGATCGAGTATAACAAAGTCCCCTGGTCCAATATAACAAAGACCCTCATCGAGTATAACATATCCCCTCATCGAGTATAACAACGTCTCCTGGCGCAGTATAACTAAGTACCCAGATCGAGCATAACAAAGTCCCCTGATCGATTATAACAAAGTCCCCTGGTCGAGTATAACAAAGGGCCCTCATCGAGTAAGACAAAGTCCCTTGATCGTGTATAACAAAGTCCCCTGATCCTAGTATAACAAAGCCCACTGGACGAGTATAACATATCCCCTGATCGAGTATAACAAAGTCCCTGGTAGAGTATAGCAAAGTCCCCTGGTCGAGTATTACAAAGTCCCTGATCGGTATAATAAAGTCCCTAATCAAGTATAACAAAGTCCCCTGATCGAGTATAACATATCCTGATCGAATATATACCTGTAAAAGTCCTCTGCTCGAGTATAGCAAAGTCCCCTGGTCGAGTATAACAAAGCCCCTCATCGAGTATAATAAAGGCCCCTATTCGAGTATAACAAAGTCCCCTGATCGAGTATAAACAAAGTCCCCTGATCGAGTATACAAAGCCCCTGGACGAGGTACAAAGTCCCCTGATCGAGTATAACAAAGTCCCTGATCGAGGATAACAAAGTCCCCTGGTCCAATATAACAAAGACCCTGATCGAGTATAACATATCCCCTCATCGAGTATAACAAAGCCCCTGATTGTGTAAAACAAAGTCCCCTGATTGAGTATAACAAAGTCCCCTGGTCGAGTATAACAAAGTCCCCTGGTCGAGTATAACAAAGCCCCCTCATCGAGTATAACAAAACCCACTCATCGAGTATAACAAAGTCCCCTGATTGAGTATAACAAAGTCCACTGATCGAGTATAGCAAAGTCCTCTGGTTGAGTATAACAAAGTCCCCAGATCGAGTATAACAAAGGCCCCTCATCGAGTATCACAAAGTCCATTGGTATTGTATAAAAAAGTCCCCTTGTCGAGTATAACAAAGTCCCTAATCGAGTATAAAAAAGTCCCCTGATCGAGTATAACAAAGCCCCCAGGACGAGTATAACAAAGTCCCCTGATCGAGTATAACAAAGTCCCTCATCGAGTATAACAAAGTCCCCTGGTCCAATATAACAAAGACCCTGATCGAGTATAACATATCCCCTCATCGAGTATAACAACGTCTCCTGGCGCAGTATAACTATGTACCCAGATCGAGCATAACAAAGTCCCCTGATCGATTATAACAAAGTCCCCTGGTCGAGTATAACAAAGGGCCCTCATCGAGTAAGACAAAGTCCCTTGATCGAGTATAACAAAGTCCCCTGATCCTAGTATAACAAAGCCCAGTGGACGAGTATAACAAAGACCCCTGAACCAAGTATAACAAAGTCCCCTGGACGAGTATAACAAAGTCCCCTGATCGAGTATAACAAAGGGCCCTCATCGAGTAAGACAAAGTCCCTTGATCGAGTATAACAAAATCCCCTGATCCTAGTATAACAAAGCCTACTTGACGAGTATAACAAAGACCCCTGATCCAGGTGTATTAAAGTCCCCTGATCGAGTATAACATATCCCTGATCGAGTATAACAAAGTCTCTGCTGGAGTATAACAAAGTCCCCTGGTCGAGTATAACAAAGTTTTCTAATCGAGTATAACAAAGACCCCTCATCGAGTATAACAACGTCTCCTGGCGCAGTATAACTAAGTACCCAGATCGAGCATAACAAAGTCCCCTGATCGATTATAACAAAGTCCCCTGGTCGAGTATAACAAAGGGCCCTCATCGAGTAAGACAAAGTCCCTTGATCGTGTATAACAAAGTCCCCTGATCCTAGTATAACAAAGCCCACTGGACGAGTATAACATATACCCTGATCGAGTATAACAAAGTCCCTGGTAGAGTATAGCAAAGTCCCCTGGTCGAGTATTACAAAGTCCCCTGATCGAGTATAATAAAGTCCCCTAATCAAGTATAACAAAGTCCCCTGATCGAGTATAACATATCCCTGATCGAATATACCAAAGTCCTCTGCTCGAGTATAGCAAAGTCCCCTGGTCGAGTATAACAAAGCCCCCTCATCGAGTATAATAAAGGCCCCTATTCGAGTATAACAAAGTCCCCTGATTGAGTATAACAAAGTCCCCTGATCGAGTATAACAAAGTCCCCTAATCAAGTATAACAAAGTCACCTTGTCGAGTATAACAAAGCCCCCTCATCGAATATAAAAAAGTCCCCTGATCGCATATAACAAAGTCCTCTGGTCGAGTATAACAAAGTCCCCTGATCGAGTATAACAAAGGCCCCTCATTGAGTATAACAAAATCCATTAGTCAAGTATAAGAAAGTCCCCTGGTCGAGTATAACAAAGTCCCCTAATCGAGTATAACAAAGTCCCCTGCTCGAGTATAACAAAGTCCCCAGGCCGAGTATAACAAAGGACCCTCATCGAGTATAACAAAGTCCATTGGTCAAGTATAACAAATCCCCTGATCTAGTATAACAAAAGCCCCAGATCGAGTATAACAAAGGCCTCTCATCGAGTATAACAAAGTCCCCTCATCGAGTATAACAAAGCCGCCTAATCGAGTATAACAAAGTCTCCTGGTCGAATATAACAAAGTCCCCTGTTCGAGTCTAACAAAGTCCCCTTATCGCGTATAACAAATTCCCCTTATCGAGTATAACAAAGTCCCCTTATCGAGTATAACAAAGTCCGGTGATCGAGTAAAACAAAGGCCCCTCGTCGAGTATAACAAAGTCCCCTGATCGAGAAAACAAAAGTCCCTTGATCGAATATAACAATGTCCCCTGATTGAGTATAACAAAGTCCCCTGATCGAGTATAGCAAAGTCCTCTGGTTGAGTATAACAAGTCCCCTGATCGAGTATAAAAAAGTCCCCACATCACATATAACAAAGTCCCCTGGTCGAGTATAAGAAAGTCACCTGATCGAGTATAACAAAGGCCCCTCATTGAGTATAACAAAGTCCATTGGTCAAGTATAAGAAAGTCCCCTGGTCGAGTATAACAAAGTACCCAGATCGAGTATAACAAAGTCCCCTGATCGAGTATAACAAAGTTCCCTGGCGGAGTATAACAAAGTCCCCTGATCGAGTATAACAAAGTCCCCAGATCGAGTATAACAAAGTCCCCTGATCGAGTATAACAAAGTCCTCTGGTTGAGTATAACAAAGTCCCCTGATCGAATATAACATATCCCCTGATCGAGTATAACAAAATTCCCCTGATCGAGTATGACAAAGTCCCCTGTTTAATTTTGAAAAAGTCCCCTGGTTGACTATAACAAAGTTCCCTGATCAAGTATAAAAAAGTCCCCTGGTCGAATATAACAAAGCCCCCTCATCGAGTAAAACAACGGCCCCTAATCGAGTATAACAAAGTCCAGTGATCGAGTATAACATATCCCCTGATCGAGTATAACAAAGTCCTCTGGTCGAGTATAAAAAAGTCCCCTGATCGAGTATAACAAAGGTCCCTCATTGAGTATAAAAAAGTCCATTGATCAAGTATAACAAAGGCCTCTCATCTAGTATAACAAAGTCCATTGGTCAGGTATAAAAAAGTCCCCTGGTCGAGTATAGCAAAGTCCCCTGGTCGAGTATAGCAAAGTCCCCTGATCGAGTATAACAAATCCTCCTCATCGAATATAACAAAGTCCCATCATCGAGTATAACAAAGCCCCCTGCTCGAGTATAAGAAAGTCCCTTGATCGGGTATAAGAAAGTCACCTGATCGAGTATAACAAAGGCCCCTGATCGAGTCCAAAAAAGGCCCCTAATCGAGTATAACAAAGTCCACTGATCTAGTATAACAAAGGCCCCTGATCAAGTATAAGAAAAGCCCCTCATCGAGTATAACAAAGTCACCTGATCGAGTATAACTAAGCCGCCTAATCGAGTATAACAAAGTCCCCTGGTCGAGTATAACAAAGTCCCCTGTTCGAGTCTAACAAAGTCCCCTTATCGAGTATAACAAATTCCCCTTATCGAGTATTGCAAAGACCCCTTATCGAGTATAACAAAGTCCGGTGATCGAGTATAACAAAGGCCCCTGGTCGAGTATAGCAAAGTCCCCTGATCGAGTATAACAAATCCTCCTCATCGAATATAACAAAGTCCCATCATCGAGTATAACAAAGCCCCCTGCTCGAGTATAAGAAAGTCCCTTGATCGGGTATAAGAAAGTCCCCTGATCGAGTATAACAAAGGCCCCTGATCGAGTCAAAAAAAACCCTAATCGAGTATAAGAATGTCCACTGATCTAGTATAACAAAGGCCCCTGATCAAGTATAAGAAAAGCCCTCATCGAGTATAACAAAGTCACCTGATCGAGTATAACTAAGCCGCTTAATCGAGTATAACAAAGTCCCCTGGTCGAGTATAACAAAGTCCCCTGTTTGAGCCTAACAAAGTCCCCTTATCGAGTATAACAAATTCCCCTTATCGAGGATTACAAAGACCCCTTATCGAGTATAACAAAGTCCGGTGATCGAGTATAACAAAGGCCCGTGGTCGAGTATAACAATGTCCCCTGATCGAGTATAACAAAGTCCCCTAATCAAATATAACAAAGTCCCCTGATCGAGTATAACATATCCCCTGATCGAATATACCAAAGTCCTCTGCTCGAGTATAACAAAGTCCCCAGATCGAGTATAACAAAGGCCCCTCATCGAGTATAACAAAGTCCATTGGTATAGTATAAAAAAGTCCCCTTGTCGAGTATAACAAAGTCCCTAATCGAGTATAACAAAGTCCCCTGATCGAGTATAACAAAGCCCCTAGGACGAGTATAACAATGTCCCCTGATCGAGTATAACAAAGTCCCTGTTCGAGTCTAACAAAGTCCCCTTATCGCGTATAACAAATTCGCCTTATCGAGTATAACAAAGTCCCCTTATCGAGTATAACAAAGTCCGGTGATCGAGTATAACAAAGGCCCCTCGTCGAGTATAACAAAGTCCCCTGATCGAGAAAAAAAGTCCCCTGATCACATATAACAAAGTCCCCTGGTCGAGTATAAGAAAGTCACCTGATCGAGTATAACAAAGGCCCCTCATTGAGTATAACAAAGTCCATTGGTCAAGTATAAGAAAGTCCCCTGGTCGAGTATAACAAAGTCCCCAGATCGAGTATAACAAAGTCCCCTGATCGAGTATAACAAAGTCCCCTGGCCGAGTATAACAAAGTCCCCTGATCGAGGATAACAAAGTCCCCAGATCGAGTATAACAAAGTCCCCTGATCGAGTATAACAAAGTCCTCTGGTTGAGTATAACAAAGTCCCCTGATCGAATATAACATATCCCCTGATCGAGTATAACAAAATTCCCCTGATCGAGTATGACAAAGTCCCCTGTTTAATTTTGAAAAAAGTCCCCTGGTTGAGTATAACAAAGTTCCCTGATCGAGTATAAAAAAGTCCCCTGGTCGAATATAACAAAGCCCCCTCATCGAGTAAAACAAAGACCCCTAATCGAGTATAACAAAGTCCAGTGATCGAGTATAACATATCCCCTGATCGAGTATAACAAAGTCCTCTGGTCGAGTATAAAAAAGTCCCCTGATCGAGTATAACAAAGGTCCCTCATTGAGTATAACAAAGTCCATTGATCAAGTATAACAAAGGCCTCTCATCTAGTATAACAAAGTCCATTGGTCAGGTATAAAAAAGTCCCCTGGACGAATATAGCAAGTCCCCTGATCGAGTATAACAAAGTCCCCTGGTCGAGTATAGAAAGTCCCCTGGTAGAGTATAACAAAGCCTCTTCATCGAATATAACAAAGTCCCATCATCGAGTATAACAAAGCCCCCTGCTCGAGTATAAGAAAGTCCCTTGATCGGGTATAAGAAATTCCCCTGATCAAGTATAACAAAGGCCCCTGATCGAGTCCAAAAAAGGCCCCAAATCGAGTATAACAGAGTCCACTGATCTAGTATAACAAAGGCCCCTGATCAAGTATAAGAAAAGCCCCTCAACGAGTATAACAAAGTCACCTGATCGAGTATAACTAAGCCGCCTAATCGAGTATAACAAAGTCCCCTGGTCGAGTATAACAAAGTCCCCTGTTCGAGTCTAACAAAGTCCTCTTATCGAGTATAACAAATTCCCCCTATCGAGTATTACAAAGACCCCTTATCGAGTATAACAAAGTCCGGTGATCGAGTATAACAATGGCCACTGGTCGAGTATAACAATGTCCCCTGATCGAGTATAACAAAAGTCCCTTGATCGAGTATAACAAAGTCTCCTGATCGAGCATAAAAAAGTCCCCTGGCCCAGTATAACAAAGTCCCCATATCGAGCATAACAAATTCCCCTGATCGATTATAACAAAGTCCCCTGGTCGAGTATAGCAAAGGGCCCTGATCGAGTAAGACAAAGTCCCCTGATCAAGTATAAGAAAGTCCCCTGATCGAGTATAACAAAGCCCCCTGGACGAGTATAACAAAGTCCCCTGATCGAGAATAACAAAGTCCCCTGATCGAGTATAAAAATGTCCCCTGGTCCAGTATAGCAAAGTCCCCTGGTCGAGTATAACATATCCCCTGATCGAGTATAACAAAGTCTCCTGGCCCAGCATAACAAAGTCACCAAATCGAGCATAACAAAGTCCCCTGATCGATAATAACAAAGTCCCTGACTGAGTATAACGAAGTCCCTAGTCGAGAATAACAAAGTTCCCTGATCGAGTATAACAATGTCCCCTGGTCCAGTATAACAAAGTCCCCTGATACTAGTATAACAAAGTCCCCTGATCGAGTATAAAAAAGTACCCTGGCCCAGTATAACAAAGTTCCCATATCGAGCATAACAAAGTCCCCTGATCGATTATAACAAAGTCCCCTGGTCGAGTATAGCAAAGGGCCCTGATCGAGTAAGACAAAGTCCCCTGATCGAGTATAACAAATTCCTCTTATCGAGTATAACAAAGTCCCCTTATCGAGTATAACAAAGTCCCCTGATCGAGTATAACAAAGTCCCCTGATCGGGTATAAAAAATTCCCCTAGTCCAGTATAACAAAGTCCCCTGATCAAGTACAGAAAAGTCCCCTGGCCCAGTATAAAATAGTCCCCATATCGAGCATAACAATGTCCCCTGATCGATTATAACAAAGTCCCCTGGTCGAGAATAGCAAAGGGGCCTGTTCGAGTAGGACTAAGTCCCCTGATCGAGTATTACAAAGTCCCCTGATCGTGTATAAAAAAGCCCCCTAGACGAGTATAACAAAGTCCCCTGATCGAGTATAACAAAGTCCCCTGGTCCAGTATAACAAAGTCCCATGATCGAGTATAACATATCCCCTGATCGAGTATAACAAAGTCTCCAGGCCCAGTATAACAAAGTCCCCAGATTGAGCATAATAAAGTCCCCTGATCGACTATAACAAAGTCCCCAGACCGAGTATAACAAAGGCCTCTGGTCGAGTATAACAAAGTTCCCTGGTCGAGAATAACAAAGTCCCCTGATCCTAATATAACAAAGCCCCCTGGACGAGTATAACAAAAACCCCCTGGTCCAGTATGACAAAGTCCCCTGATCGAGTATAACATATCCCCTGATCGAGTATAACAACGTTTCCTGACCCAGTATAACAAAGTCCCCAGATCGAGCATAACAAAGTCCCCTGATCGAGTATAACAAAGTCTCCTGGTCCAGTATAACAAAGTCCCCTGATCGAGTATAACGTATCCCCTCATCGAGGATAACAACGTTTCCTGGCGCAGTATAACAAAGTCCCCAGATCGAGCATAACAAAGTCCCCTGATCGATTATAACAAAGTCCCCTGGTCGAGTATAACAAAGGGCCCTCATCGAGTAAGACAAAGTCTCCTGATCGAGTATAACAAAGTCCCCTGATCCTATTATAACAAAGCCCACCGGACGAGTATAACAAAGACCCCTGAACCGAGCATAACAAAGTCCCCTGATCGAGTATAACATATCCCCTGATCGAGTATAACAAAGTCCCTGGTGGAGCATAACAAAGTCCCCGGGTCGAGTATAACAAAGTTTTCTAATCGAGTATAACAAAGGCCCCGGGTCGAGTATAACAAAGTCCTCTGATCGAGTATTACAAAGTCCCCTGATCGAGAATAACAAAGTCCCCTAATCAAGTATAACAAAGTCCCCTGATCGAGTATAACATATCCCCTTATCGAATATACCAAAGTCCTCTGCTCGAGTATAACAAAGTCCCCTGATCGAGTATAACAAAGTCCCCTGGTCGAGTATAACAAAGTCCCCTAATCGAGTATAAGAAAAGTCCCACATCGAGTATAGCAAAGTCCATTGGTCAAATATAGGAAAGTCCACTGATCGAGTATGACAAAGACCCCTGATTAATTATAAAAAAGTCCCCTTGTCGAGTATAACAAAGTCCCCTGATCGAGTATAACAAAGGTCTCTAATCGAGTAAAACAAAGTCCCCTGATTGAGTAAAACAAAGTCCCCTGGTCGAGAAGAGCAAAGTCCCCTGATCGAGTATAACAAGCCTCCTCATCGAATATAACAAAGTCCCATCATCGAGTATAACAAAGTCCCCTGCTCGAGTATAAGAAAGTCCCTTGATCGGGTATAAGAAAGTCCCCTGATCAAGTATAACAAAGGCCCCTGATCGAGCCAAAAAAAGGCCCCTAATCGAGTATAACAAAGTCCACTGATCTAGTATAACAAAGGCCCCTGATCAAGTATAAGAAAAGCCCCTCATCGAGTATAACAAAGTCACCTGATCGAGTATAACTAAGCCGCCTAATCGAGTATAACAAAGTCCCCTGGTCGAGTATAACAAAGACCCTGTTCGAGTCTAACAAAGTCCCCTTATCGAGTATAACAAATTCCCCCTATCGAGTATTACAAAGACCCCTTATCGAGTATAACAAAGTCCGGTGATCGAGTATAACAAAGGCCCCTGGTCGAGTATAACAATGTCCCCTGATCGAGTATAACAAAAGTCCCTTGATCGAGTATAACAAAGTCTCCTGATCAACATAAAAAAGTCCCTAGCCCAGTACCAACTTGGCCCCATATCAGGCTTTGCTCAAGTCCCCTGATCGATTATAACCATCCCTGGTCGAGTATAGCAAAGGGCCCTGATCGAGTAAGACAAAGTCCCCTCATCGAGTACAAGAAAGTCCCCTGATCGAGTATAACAAAGCCCCCTGGACGAGTATAACAAAGTCCCCTGATCGAGAATAACAAAGTCCCCTGATCGAGTATAACAATGTCCCCTGGTCCAGTATAACAAAGTCCCCTGGTCGAGTATAACATATCCCCTGATCGAGTATAACAAAGTCTCCTGGCCCAGCATAACAAAGTCCCAGATCGAGCATAACAAAGTCCCATGGTCGATAATAACAAAGTCCGTGACTGAGTATAACAAAGTCCCCTAGTCGAGAATAACAAAGTCCTCTGATCGAGTATAACAATGTCCTCTGGTCCAGTATAACAAAGTCCCCTGATACTAGTATAACAAAGTCCCCTGATCGATTATAACAAAGTCCCCTGGTCGACTATAGCAAAGGGCCCTGATCGAGTAAGATAAAGTCCCCTGATCGAGTATAACAAATTCCTCTTATCGAGTATAACAAAGTCCCCTTATCGAGTATAACAAAGTCCCCTGATCGAGTATAACAAAGTCCCCTGATCGGGTATAAAAAAGTCCCCTGTTCCAGTATAACAAAGTCCCCTGATCAAGTACAGAAAAGTCCCCTGGCCCAGTATAAAAAAGTCCCCATATCGAGCATAACAATGTCCCCTGATCGATTATAACAAAGTCCCCTGGTCGAGAATAGCAAAGGGGCCTGTTCGAGTAGGACTAAGTCCCCTGATCGAGTATTACAAAGTCCCCTGATCGTGTATAAAAAGCCCCCTAGACGAGTATAACAAAGTCCCCTGATCGAGTATAACAAAGTCCCCTGGTCCAGTATAACAATGTCCCATGATCGAGTCTAACATATCCCCTGATCGAGTATAACAAAGTCTCCAGGCCCAGTATAACAAAGTTCCCAGATTGAGCATAATAAAGTCCCCTGATCGACTATAACAAAGTCCCCAGACCGAGTATAACAAAGTCCCCTGATCGAGTATAACAAAGTCCCCTGGTCCAGTATAAAAAAGTCCCATGATCGAGTCTAACATATCCCCTGATCGAGTATATCAAAGTCTCCAGGCCCAGTATAACAAAGTTCCCTGGTCGAGAATAACAAAGTCCCCTGATCCTAATATAACAAAGCCCCCTGGACGAGTATAACAAAGACCCCCTGGTCCAGTATAACAAAGTCCCCTGATCGAGTATAAATATCCCCTGATCGAGTATAAATATCCCCTGATCGAGTATAACAACGTTTCCTGACCCAGTATAACAAAGTCCCCAGATCGAGCATAACAAAGTCCCCTGACCAAGTATAACAAAGGCCTCTGGTCGAATATAACAAAGTCCCCTGATCGAGTATAACAAAGTCTCCTGGTCCAGTATAACAAAGTCCCCTGATCGAGTATAACGTATCCCCTCATCGAGGATAACAACGTTTCCTGGCGCAGTATAACAAAGTCCCCAGATCGAGCATAACAAAGTCCCCTGATCGATTATAACAAAGTCCCCTGGTCGAGTATAACAAAGGGCCCTCATCGAGTAAGACAAAGTCCCCTGATCGAGTATAACAAAGTCCCCTGATCCTATTATAACAAAGCCCACCGGACGAGAATAACAAAGACCCCTGAACCGAACATAACAAAGTCCCCTGATCGAGTATAACATATCCCCTGATCGAGTATAACAAAGTCCCTGGTGGAGTATAACAAAGTCCCCGGGTCGAGTATAACAAAGTTTTCTCATCGAGTATAACAAAGGCCCCTGATCGAGTATAACAAAGTCCCCTAATCAAGTATAACAAAGTCCCCTGATCGAGTATAACATATCCCCTGATCGAATATACCAAAGTCCTCTGCTCGCGTATAACAAAGTCCCCTGATCGAGTATAACAAAGTCCCCTGGTCGAGTATAACAAAGTCCCCTGATCGAGTATAACAAAAGTCCCACATCGAGTATAGCAAAGTCCATTGGTCAAATATAGGAAAGTCCACTGATCGAGTATGACAAAGACCCCTGATTAATTATAAAAAAGTCCCCTTGTCGAGTATAACAAGGTCCCCTGATCGAGTATAACAAAGTCCCCTAATCAAGTATAACAAAGTCCCCTTGTCGAGTATAACAAAGCCCCCTCATCGAATATAAAAAAGTCCCCTGATCGCATATAACAAAGTCCACTGGTCGAGTATAACAAAGTCCCCTGATCTAGTATAACAAAAGTACTCTGGTCGAGAATAAAAGTCCACTGGTCGAGTATAACAAAGTCCCCTGATCTAGTATAACAAAGGCCCCTCATTGAGTATAACAAAATCCATTAGTCAAGTATAAGAAAGTCCCCTGGTCGAGTATAACAAAGTCCCCTAATCGAGTATAACAAAGTCCTCTGGTCGAGTATAAAAAAGTCCCCTGATGGAGTATAACAAAGTCCCCTGCTCGAGTATAACAAAGTCCCCAGACCGAGTATAACAAAGGACCCTCATCGAGTATAACAAAGTCCATTGGTCAAGTATAACAAAGTCCTCTGATCTAGTATAACAAAGGCCCCAGATCGAGTATAACAAAGGCCTCTCATCGAGTATAACAAAGTCCCCTCATCGAGTATAACAAAGCCGCCTAATCGAGTATAACAAAGTCTCCTGGTCGAGTATAACAAAGTCCCCTGTTCGAGTCTAACAAAGTCCCCTTATCGCGTATAACAAATTCCCCTTATCGAGTATAACAAAGTCCCCTCATCGAGTATAACAAAGTCCGGTGATCGAGTATAACAAAGGCCCCTCGTCAAGTATAACAAAGTCCCCTAATCGAGAAAACAAAAGTCCCTTGATCGAATATAACAAAGTCCCCTGATCGAGTATAACAAAGTCCCCTGGTCGAGTATAACAAAGTCCACTGGTCGAGTATCACAAATCCCCCTCATCGAGTATAACAAAGGCCCCTCATCGAGTATAACAAAGTCCCCGGATTGAGTATAATAAAGTCCCCTGATCGAGTATAGCAAAGTCCTCTGGTTGAGTATAACAAGTCCCCTGATCGAGTATAAAAAAGTCCCCACATCACATATAACAAAGTCCCCTGGTCGAGTATAAGAAAGTCACCTGATCGAGTATAACAAAGGCCCCTCATTGAGTATAACAAAGTCCATTGGTCAAGTATAAGAAAGTCCCCTGGTCGAGTATAACAAAGTCCCCAGAACGAGTATAACAAAGTCCCCTGATCGAGTATAACAAAGTCCCCTGGCAGAGTATAACAAAGTCCCCTGATCGAGGATAACAAAGTCCCCAGATCGAGTATAACAAAGTCCCCTGATCGAGTATAACAAAGTCCTCTGGTTGAGTATAACAAAGTCCCCTGATCGAATATAACATATCCCCTGATCGAGTATAACAAAATTCCCCTGATCGAGTATGACAAAGTCCCCTGTTTAATTTTGAAAAAGTCCCCTGGTTGACTATAACAAAGTTCCCTAATCAAGTATAAAAAAGTCCCCTGGTCGAATATAACAAAGCCCCCTCATCGAGTAAAACAACGGCCCCTAATCGAGTATAACAAAGTCCAGTGATCGAGTATAACATATCATCTGATCGAGTATAACAAAGTCCTCTGGTCGAGTATAAAATGTCCCCTGATCGAGTATAACAAAAGTCCCTCATTGAGTATAACAAAGTCCATTGATCAAGTATAACAAAGGCCTTTCATCTAGTATAACAAAGTCCATTGGTCAGGTATAAAAAAGTCCCCTGGTCGAGTATAGCAAAGTCCCCTGGTCGAGTATAGCAAAGTCCCCTGATCGAGTATAACAAATCCTCCTCATCGAATATAACAAAGTCCCATCATCGAGTATAACAAAGTCCCCTGCTCGAGTATAAGAAAGTCCCTTGATCGGGTATAAGAAAGTCACCTGATCGAGTATAACAAAGGCCCCTGATCGAGTCCAAAAAAGGCCCCTAATCGAGTATAACAAAGTCCACTGATCTAGTATAACAAAGGCCCCTGATCAAGTATAAGAAAAGCCCCTCATCGAGTATAACAAAGTCACCTGATCGAGTATAACTAAGCCGCCTAATCGAGTATAACAAAGTCCCCTGGCCGAGTATAACAAAGTCCCCTGTTCGAGTCTAACAAAGTCCCCTTATCGAATATAACAAATTCCCCTTATCGAGTATTGCAAAGTCCCCTTATCGAGAATAACAAAGTCCGGTGATCGAGTATAACAAAGGCCCCTGGTCGAGTATAGCAAAGTCCCTTGATCGAGTATAACAAATCCTCCTCATCGAAAATAACAAAAGTCCCTCATTGAGTATAACAAAGTCCATTAATCAAGTATAACAAAGGCCTCTCATCTAGTATAACAAAGTCCATTGGTCAGGTATAAAAAAGTCCCCTAGTCGAGTATAGCAAAGTCCCCTGGTCGAGTATAGCAAAGTCCCCTGATCGAGTATAACAAATCCTCCTCATCGAATATAACAAAGTCCCATCATCGAGTATAACAAAGCTCCCTGCTCGAGTATAAGAAAGTCCCTTGATCGGGTACAAGATAATCACCTGATAGAGTATAACAAAGGCCCCTAATCGAGTCCAAAAAAGGCCCCTAATCGAGTCCAAAAAAGGCCCCTAATCGAGTATAACAAAGTCACCTCATCGAGTATAACAAAGTCCCCAGGTCGAGTATAACAAAGTCCCCTGTTCGAGCCTAACAAAGTCCCCTTATCGAGTATAACAAATTCCCCTTATCGAGTATTACAAAGACCCCTTATCGAATATAACAAAGTCCGGTGATCGAGTATAACAAAGGCCCCTGGTCGAGTATAACAATGTCCCCTGATCGAGTATAACAAAGTCCCCTAATCAAGTATAACAAAGTCCCCTGATCGAGTATAACATATCCCCTGATCGAATATACCAAAGTCCTCTGCTCGAGTATAACAAAGTCCCCAGATCAAGTATAACAAAGGCCCCTCATCGAGTATAACAAAGTCCATTGGTATAGTAAAAAAAAGTCCCCTTGTCGAGTATAACAAAGTCCCTAATCGAGTATAACAAAGTCCCCTGATCGAGTATAACAAAGCCCCCAGGACGAGTATAACAAAGTCCCCTGATCGAGTATAACAAAGTCCCTGTTCGATTCTAACAAAGTCCCCTTATCGTGTATAACAAATTCCCCTTATCGAGTATAACAAAGTCTCTTTATCGAGTATAACAAAGTCCGGTGATCGAGTATAACAAAGGCCCCTCGTCGAGTATAACAAAGTCCCCTGATCGAGAAAAAAAAGTCCCTTGATCGAATATAACAAAGTCCCCTGATCGAGTAAAACAAAGTCCCCTGGTCGAGTATAACAAAGTCCCCTGGTCGAGTATCACAAAGCCCCCTCATCGAGTATAACAAAGGCCCCTCATCGAGTATAACAAAGTCCCGGATTGAGTATAACAAAGTCCCCTGATCGAGTATAACAAAGTCCTCTGGTTGAGTATAACAAGTCCCCTGATCGAGTATAAAAAAGTCCCCACATCACATATAACAAAGTCCCCTGGTCGAGTATAAGAAAGTCACCTGATCGAGTATAACAAAGGCCCCTCATTGAGTATAACAAAGTCCATTGGTCAAGTATAAGAAAGTCCCCTGGTCGAGTATAACAAAGTACCCAGATCGAGTAGAACAAAGTCCCCTGATCGAGTATAACAAAGTTCCCTGGCGGAGTATAACAAAGTCCCCTGATCGAGGATAACAAAGTCCTCTGGTTGAGTATAACAAAGTCCCCTGATCGAATATAACATATCCCCTGATCGAGTATAACAAAAGTCCCCTGATCAAATATAACATATCCCCTGATCGAGTATAACAAAATTCCCCTGATCGAGTATGACAAAGTCCCCTGTTTAATTTTGAAAAAGTCCCCTGGTTGAGTATAACAAAGTTCCCTGATCGAGTATAAAAAAGTCCCCTGGTCGAATATAACAAAGCCCCCTCATCGAGTAAAACAAAGGCCCCTAATCGAGTATAACAAAGTCCAGTGATCGAGTAAAACATAACCCCTGATCGAGTATAACAAAGTCCTCTGGTCGAGTATAAAAAAGTCCCTTGATCGAGTATAACAAAGGTCCCTCATTGAGTATAACAAAGTCCATTGATCAAGTATAACAAAGGCCTCTCATCTAGTATAACAAAGTCCATTGGTCAGGTATAAAAGTCCCTGAATGAATCCTGTGAATCCCATCATCGGTACAACAAAGCCCCTTAACAAGGGTATAAGAAGGTCCTTGATGGGGTATAAGAAGGTCCTGATCAGAAGTATAACAAAAGACCCTGATCGAGTCCAAAAAGGCCCCTCATCGAGTATAACAAAGTCCCCTGATCTAGTATAACACAGGCCCCTGATCGAGTATAACAAAGGCCCCTCATCGAGTATAACAAAGTTCCCTGATCAAGTATAACAAAGTGTCCTAATCGAGTATTACAAAGTCCCCTGGTCGAGTATAACAAAGTCCCCTGTTCGAGTCTAACAAAGTCCCCTTATCGAGTATAACAAATTCCCCTTATCGAGTATTACAAAGACCCCTTATCGAGTATAACAAAGTCCGGTGATCGAGTATAACAAAGGCTCCTGGTCGAGTATAACAATGTCCCCTGATCGAGTATAACAAAAGTCCCTTGATCGAGTATAACAAAGTCCCCTGATCGAGCATAAAAAAGTCTCCTGGCCCAGTATAACAAAGTCCCCATATCGAGCATAACAAAGTCCCCTGATCGATTATAACAAAGTCCCCTGGTCGAGTATAGCAAAGGGGCCTGATCGAGTAAGACAAAGTCCCCTGATCGAGTATAAGAAATTCCCCTGGTCGAGTATAACAAAGCCCCCTGGACGAGTATAACAAAGACCCCTAATCGAGAATAACAAAGTCCCCTGATGGAGTATAACAATGTCCCCTGGTCCAGTATAACAAAGTCCCCTGGTCGAGTATAACATATCCCCTGATCGAGTATAACAAAGTCTCCTGGCCCAGCATAACAAAGTCCCCTAGTCGAGAATAACAAAGTCCCCTGATCGAGTATAACAATGTCCCCTGGTCCAGTATAACAAAGTCCCCTGATACTAGTAAAACAAAGTCCCCTGATTGAGTATAAAAAAGTACCCTGGCCCAGTATAACAAAGTTCCCATATCGAGCATAACAAAGTCCCCTGATCGATTATAACAAAGTCCCCTGGTCGAGTATAGCAAAGGGCCCTGATCGAGTAAGACAAAGTCCCCTGATCGAGTATAACAAATTCCTCTTATCGAGTATAACAAAGTCCCCGAATCGAGTATAGCAAAGTCCCCTGATCGAGTATAACAAAGCCTCCTGATTGAGTATAACAAAGTCCCCTGATCGAGTAACACAAATCCCCCTGCTCGAGTATAAGAAAGTCCCCTGATCGAGTATAACAAAATCCCCTGATCGAGTATAACAAAGGCCCCTGATCGAGTCCAAAAAATGCCCCTAATCGAGTATAACAAAGTCCCCTGATCTAGTATAACAAAGGCCCCTGATCGAGTATAACAAAGGCCCCTCATCGAGTATAACAAAGTCCCTGGTCGAGTATAACAAAGTCCCCTGATCGAGTATAACAAAGTCCCCTGATAGAGTATAACAACGCCCCCTGGACGAGTATAACAAAGTCCCCTTATCGAGTATAACAAAGTCCGGTGATCGAGTATAAAAAAGGCCCCTGGTCGAGTATAACAAAGTCCCTAGATCGAGTATAACAAAAGTCCCCTGATCGAGTATAACAAAGTCCCCTGATCGAGTAAAAAAAGTCCCCTGGTCCAGTATAACAAAGTCCGCTGATCGATTATATAAAAGTCCCCTGGCCCAGTATAACAAAGTCCCCATATCGAGCATAGAAAGTCCCCTGATCGATTATAACAAAGTCCCATAGTCGAGTATAACAAAGCCCCATGGACGAGTATAACAAAGTCCCCTGATCGAGTATAACAAAGTCCCCTGGTCGAGTATAATAAAGTCCCCTCATCGAGTATAACAAAGTCCATTGGTCAAGTATAAAAAAGTCCCCTGGTCGAGAATAACAAAGTCCCCTAATCGAGCATAACAAAGTCCCCTGATCGAGTATAACAAAGCCTCCTGATCGAGTATAACAAAGTCTCTGATCGAGAGCAACAAAATCCCTGATCGAAAGTATAACAGCGCTCCCCTGATCGAGTATAACAAATTCTCTTATCGAAAGTATAACAAAGTCCCCTTATCGAAGTATAGCAAAGTCCCTCGATCGAGTATAACAAAGCCTCTCATCGAGTATAACAAAGTCCCTGACTATATAACAACCTCTGCTCGAGTATAAGAAAGTCCCCCTGATCGAAAGTATAACAAAATCCCCTGATCGAGAGTATAACAAAGGCCCCTGATCGAGTCCAAAAATGCCCTAATCGAGTATATAACAAAGTCCCTGATCTAGTATAACAAAGGCCCTGATCGAGATAACAAAGGCCCCTCATCGAGTATAACAAAGTCCCTGGTAGAGTATAACAAAGTCCCCTGATCGAGTATAACATAGTCCCCTGATAGAGTATAACAAAGCCCCCTGGACGAGTATAACAAAGTCCCCTTATCGAGTATAACAAAGCCCAGTGATCGAGTATAAAAAAGGCCCCTGGTCGAGTATAACAAAGTCCCTAGATCGAGTATAACAAAAGTCCCCTGATCGAGTATAACAAAGTCCCCTGATCGAGTATAAAAAAGTCCCGTGGTCCAGTATAACAAAGTCCGCTGATCGATTATAAAAAAGTCCCCTGGCCCAGTATAACAAAGTCCCCACGTCGAGCATAGAAAGTCCCCTGATCGATTATAACAAAGTCCCATAGTCGAGTATAACAAAGCCCCAAGGACGAGTATAACAAAGTCCCCTGATCGAGTAAGACAAATTCCTCTGATCGATTATAACAAAGTCCCCTGATCCTAGTATAACAAAGCCGACTAGACGAGTATAACAAAGTCCCCTGAACTGAGTATAACAAAGACTCCTGATCGAGTATAACATATCCCGTGATCGAGTATAACAAAGTCCCTGGTTGAGTATAACAAAGTCCCCTGGTCGAGTATAACAGTTTTCTAATCGAGTATAACAAAGGCCCTGGTCAAGTATAGCAAAGGCCCCTCATCGAGTATAACAAAGTCCATTGGTCAAGTATAAAAAGTCCCCTGGTCTAGTATATCAAAGTCCCCTGATCGTGTATAACAAAGTCCCCTGGTCGATTATAGCAAAGTCCCCTGATCGAGTATAACAAAGGCCCCTCATCGAGTATAACAAAGTCCCCTGATTGAGTATAACAAAGGCCCGTGATCGAGTCGAAAAAAGGTCTTTAATCGAGTATAACAAAGTCCCCTGATCTAGTATAACAAAGGCCCCTGATCGAGTATAACAAAGGCCCCTCATCGAGATATAACAAAGTCCCCTGATTGAGTATACAAAGCCGCCTAATCGAGTATAACAAAGTCCCCTGGTCGAGTATAACAAAGTCCCCTGTTCGAGTCTAACAAAGTCCTCTTATCTAGTATAACAAATTCCCCTTATCGAGTATAACAAAGTCCCCTTATCGAGTATAACAAAGTCCGGTGATCGAGTATAACAAAGGCCCCTGGTCGTGTATAACAAAGGCCCCTGATCGAGTATAACAAAAGTCCCCTGATCGAGTATAATAAAGTCCCCTGATCGAGTATAAAAAAGTCCCATGGTCCAGTATAACAAAGTCCGCTGATCGAGAATAAAAAAGTCCCCTGGCCCAGTATAACAAAGTCCCCATATCGAGCATAACAAAGTCCCCTGATCAATTATAACAATGACCCCTGGTCGAGTATAGCAAAGGGCCCTGATCAAGAAAAACAAAGTCCCATGGGCGAAAATAACAAAGTCCCCTGATACTAGTATCACAAAGTCCTCTGGTCGTGTATAAAAAAGTCCCCTGATCGAGTATAACAAAGTCTCCTGGTCGAGTATAACAAAGTCCACTGATCGAGTATAATAAAGGCCCCTCATCGAGTATAACAAAGTCCATTGGTCAAGTATAAAAAAGTCCCCTGGTCGAGTATAACAAAGTCCGCAAATCGAGCATAACAAAGTCCCCTTTGTCGAGTATAGCAAAGTCCCCTGATCGAGTATAACAAAACCCCCTTCTCGAGTATAAGAATGTCCCCTGATCGAGTATAACAAAGTCCCCTAATTGAGTCTAACAAAGGCCCGTGATCGAGTCCAAAAAAGGCCCCTAATCGAGTATAACAAAGTCCCCTGATCTTGTATAACAAAGGCCCCTGATCGAGTATAACAAAGGCCCCTCATCGAGTATAACAAAGTCCCCTACTTGAGTATAACAAAGCCGCCTAATCGAGTATAACAAAGTCCCCTGTTCAAGTCTAACAAAGTCCCCTTATCGAGTATAACAAATTCCCCTGATCGAGTATATAAAAGTCCCATGGTCCAGTATAACAAAGTCCGCTGATCGTCTATAAAAATGTCACCTGGCCCAGTATAACAAAGTCCCCTAATCGAGTATAACATATCCCTGATCGAGTATAGCAAAGTCCCTGGTAGAATATAACAAAGTCCCCTGGTCGAGTATAACAGTTT
>NW_024736713.1:0-5000 GCF_018991925.1 Homarus americanus
ATCAATGTACTTCGTTCAGTTGTATTGCTTCTCCCCTTCCTCTTCTCCTCTTTCATCTTCATGTACTTCCCCATTTTCCTTCCCTTACTGTCCCTCCCTTCTCTCCTCTCCTTCTCTCCCTTCCCCTTCATCCTCCCCCTCCTCTACGCACCCTCCAATACTACATTAAATATGACGTTATCAAAATCAAATATCACACCCCCCACACACACACACCCTCACCCACCCACACACACCCACCCACATCACCCATACATAACCCCCCACACCCCCCTCCCCCACACACACGAGGGGTCAGCCACTGCCAGATGTTCATAGATCGTGTTGTGGTGACCCTGACCTGGACTATATATCACGTGTTGTGGTATCGTCTAATGCAGGTGGCCAAGCTCAGCAGGGGAGAGAGGGCTGGGGCAGAGGGGTTATGTTAGGGGAGGGGGCTCAGGACGGGGGTTATGTTAGGGAATGTTAGAGTTGGTGATATTTTGGGGGTGGGTAGATGCACTTATCAGGGAGGGTGATGGGGAAGGGGTAGGGGAGGGAGGGACGGTAGGGGGAAAGGAGGAGGATAGAGAATGAGAGAGGTAGGACTGTAGAGAGTGCAGAAAGGGGATAGGAAAAGGAGGATAAAGGGGAAGGAGGGAGGAGGGAAAGGGGGTGGGGAATGGGGTAAAAGGGAAGAGGGGTCCTAGTTCTAAATATTTGAGGGAGAAGAAATAATGATAGATAGATAGATAGATAGATAGATAGATAGATAGATAACAACTATGCAGGTATACAAACAATATACAACGATAGTGCAGATATGCAAACAATGGTAAACAGTGATTATATACAAACTACATAGACAGTACAGGTAAACAAACAACAAACATAGACAGTACAGGTAAACAAAGAAAACAGTGCTAAACAGTAAGTAGATACTAGCCAAAGATAAACCGAGAAAGTTGTTAAAAGCTAATGTGTGGTCGGGGTGTCTTGGTCAACTGATGTTAATATGGGGTAACAGGGTATACAGCTGTGAGTGGCAGCTGCTGAGAGAGAGGATCAGATTAAAGATAGATAGATAGATAGACAGACAGACAGGACCTGATTAAAGAGAGAGAGAGAGAGAGAGCAAAATAAAGCCCACTAGTATTATTATAACGGTGTGGTCGGTGTTGTTAAGAGTCTGGGGTAGTAAGTTACACTGGCCTCCACCTCACTGGCCCTCCCACTGGCCTTCCCACTGGCCTCCCACAGCCTCCCACTGGCCTCCCACTGGCCCTGCCACACCTCCCACTGGCCCTCCCACACCCCACTGGCCTCCCACCTGGCCCTCCCACACCCCAACCTGGGCCTCCAGCCCCCACCTGGCCCTCCTACACCTCCCCACCTGGCCCCTCTACCTCCCCTGGCCCTCCGACACCCCACCTGGCCTCCCCTACACCCCATCTGGCCCCTCCTACAACCCATCTGACCCTCCTACAACCCCATCTGGCCCCTCTACAACCCCACCTGGCCCTCCTACACCCCACCTGGCCTCCTACAACCCCACCCCTGGCCTCCTACACCCCATCTGGCCCTCCTACACCCCATCTGGCCCCTCCTACACCCCATCTGGCCTCCACACCCCCCCACCTGGCCTCCCGACACCCCCACCTGCCCTCCGATACCCCACCTGGCCCTCCGACACCCCACCTGGCCCTCGACACCCCAGCTGGCCCTCCAGCACCCCCAGCTGGCCTCATATCACCACCTGGCCTCCCGCACCCCACCTGGCCCTCCTACACCCCATCTGGCCCCTCCTACACCCCATCTGGCCTCCTACACCCCCATCTGGCCCTCCCTACGCCCCATCTGGCCCCCCTACACCCATCTGGCCCTCCTCCCCCATCTGGCCTCACCACCCCATCTGGCCTCCTACACCCCACCTGGACCTACACACCCCCCACCTGGCCCTCCTTACACCCCTGGCCTCCACCCCACCTGGCCCTCCCACCCCACTGGCCTCTTACACCCCCACACCTGCCTTCCTGCCCCCACCTGGCCCTCCGACACCCCCACCTGGGCCTCAACACCCCCACCTGGCCCTCCTACACCCCACCTGGCCCTCCGACACCCCCACCCGGCCTCATACACCCCACACGGCCCTCCTACACCCCACCTGGCCTTCCCTACATCCCTGCCCCTCCTACACCCCATCTGGCCTCCTACACCCCTACCTGCCCTCCTACACCCCACCTGGCCCCACACCCCACCTGGCCTCCCACCCCACCTGGCCTCCCGCACCCACCTGGCCCCTCCCACCCCACTGGCCTCCCACACCCCAAGATGACCCGCAAACACGCACTGCGCCATCTTGTAAAGTGATATCCTTGCAACCAGATTACTTCTCCTCCTCCTCCTCCCGTCTCTTCTTCCCTTCTTACTCTTCCTTGTTCTGTGTTTTTCTTCTTTTTCTTTCTCTAACTTCTCTCAATTTCTTCTCCTGTGCATTATTATTATTATTATTATTATTATTATTATTATTATTATTATTATTATTATTATTATTATTATTATTATTATTACTATTATTACTATTATTATTATTATTATTATTATTATTATTTTTTTTTTCTTATTTCTGTTGTTGTTATCTGCCATCTCATCCCATGCAGCATCTCGTACGTCGCTCTTCTACCGTGCCTTCTTCCCCCGTTTTCTCTGTCTATCCGTCTCTCTCTCTCTCTCTCTCTCTCTCTCTCTCTCTCTCCTCTCTCTCGCGCTAACCACAAAACTAGCTTTTTTTTTACGGGGATTAGCCCACCCGGACACAGGTCATCGACCCACAACGGGGCCTGGGACGAAAAATAAGAGTAGAAAAGAAATTAAAAATAGAAAGAAAAAGATTATATTAATCTTCACCATACACAAAGATGCCGGAAAACTATTTTAAGTGACACAGATTGTATAAGTATGGAAACACAGAAGAGGCAGAGCATTCCACAGTTTGGCTGTGTGAGAAAAAGGAGGTACTATAACACGGGTTATTGTAGTGTGACAGAGCATCACAGAGAAACTGTGGGCACCGCAAGCAAGACGAGTGTTACGAGCCCACGACGCTGCCGGCAGTACAGGATGCCGAATCCACCGAACATTGCCTGTTAAAGTACCTGTAAGAGAGAAGTGAAGCAACATTGCGACGAAGAAAAAGGAGAAATATTGTCAACTAAAGAAGGAGAGTCAATAAGACAGAAATACCTTTGATTCCACCCTATCTAACAAGTTGGAGCAGGAGAAGACCACCCAGATATGATAAAATAATAATAATAATAATTAAGTTTATTAAAAGAGCTTGGCAGCCAGAAGGCTGAAAATATACAGTTACATATTTGGGGAATGGGTTTCGGATTACAAATAATATACAAGTAACAAGTGATACAAATAAGATATATAATAACTAGATGGGAAAAGCTCAAACTACAGTTCATTTCAACATAGTGATAGTGTAGAGGCAGTGTTTACTGGGAGTGAATACACTGATTTATTACAAGTTATTGATAATTTTTGCAATGGTTGGGACTGGGCTGTTCTTAAAATGATCAGTTCATTGCGTATGAGCAGGACTCCAAGTTAGGACGAATGAATCCCTTATAACTTGAAGCAACTGCTCAGGAGTGAAGTAGCTACAACATCTGTACAGCATTCCTTTCAGGAGGCAGCTTTAGCAATGTTGAGATGTGTGGCTCGACCTCTAACCTAACCCATTGGAGGTGTTTTAAGGGATGAGAGAGGGGGTCATGGTATTTAAAGAGAGGGGAAATGTCGTGGTATTTGAAGGAAGAGCGTTAGTGTGGTTTGATATGGGATGGGGAAATTGGATTTAACTTTGATAATATTGTACTCAGGAGTTTTGTCATCGTATAGGGGTTAAGTTTATCGTACTCAAGAGGTTAATATCATACTCAAAGGGTTAAGTCATCTTACTCCAAGGTTAAACAAGAAAAAAAACCAAGAAAGAAAAACAGAAGAATATAAACAAAAATATGGAAAAGCATGGAAAGAAAATAATGATAAATATCAAAACAAAATAAAAAATGAGAAATAACAAAAAAAAAACAGAATAAAGTCAAATAACAAAGACACTAAAGACAAATATTAAGACAATAAAGAAAGCAGTAAAGGAAAAACAAAAGAAATTAATGAAAATAAAGAAAAATAAAAAGTAGGTGTTTTGTTGATGAAAAGAAGGACGAGGAGAGGAAAGAAGAATTACAGGAGAGAGTAGGAGGAGGCGGAGAGGAGGAAGTAGGGAGTGAGGAAGAGGGAGGGCAGTAGGAAGGAGAAGAAGTAGGAGAGGAGGAAGGAGGTAGGGAGAAGAATAGGATAATGAAGGGAGTAGGAGGAGGAAGAGAGGGGAGGTACAAGTAGAAGGAGAGATAGGAGAGGAGAAAGAAGAAGTGGGTGGGGATAGAAAGCAAGTGTGTCTCAATAAAGGCCAACTAGCCCTCTAAGTGAATACACACACACTTGAGGTTCATCTCGTGTGTTTGTCTAACTGTGAATATCTGTGTTGTTGTTTTTGTGAGTTTGTTGTTTGTTTGAGAGGTGGGGGGTTGTTTTAGGTTTTTCTTGCTTTATTTTTTTTTTTGGTTTATGGTTGGGTTTATATGTTTGGTTTTGTTGTTGTTTATTGTTTTATTGTACTATTATTTTTATAATGGTTTAATTATCCTGGATTTTTCTTCAGACATTTGATTTATTATTATTATTATTATTATTATTATTATTATTATTATTATTATTATTATTATTATTATTATTATTATTATTTGTTGTCGTTGTCATCATCATCATTATATTTTATTATTATTTTTTTGCAGTTACGGTCAGAACCCCATGGCGGCTCCTTACAGATGCAATAGGAGGCAAGAGAGAAATAATGATTAGTGATCTGAGTTTAAGAGTGTGGGTGTGTGGTTAGTGATCTGAGTTCATTAAGGTGTGTGATAAAAACACCATGTAACAGGTATGAG
>NW_024736713.1:7500-20900 GCF_018991925.1 Homarus americanus
ATTATAGTCTAAATATTATTCTTTGCTTTTATTATTATTATTACCATCTACCAATATTATTACAAACTATCTTTTCTCTCCTCCTTCTTTCTTATTATCAGTTACTCATTATCATCTTTAATGCTTATTCTTATTCCGTATTCCGGCAGCTGGTGGGAAGCGCTAAGAGGCACAATAAGGCTAGACGGGGAAGAAGACTGCATAGGAGACCGACTTGTCGTATCGATAACTTCAAGTGTTTGACTCGCCCAGCTGATTGGTCGATGGTGTGTGTGTGTGTGTGTGTGTGTGTGTGTGTGTGTGTGTGTTGTTGGTTGGTTGGCTGTCTGGATGTATGTTTCTGTTAGTTGATTGGCTTGTACACTGGCCCTTGTTACACTAGCCCTTGTTACACTAGCCCTTGTTACACTAGGCCTTGTTACACTCCTTGTTGACTTGCCATTTGTACACTCGCCCTTATTTACCTCCTTCCTTGCTACACTCCATATGCTACACTCATGTATTACACTCGCCCTTGTTACCTCGCCCTTGCCACACTCGCCCTTGTTATCCTTATATTCCTCCTTCACTTATTCCCTCACTTATATTCCTCGCCCTTGCTACCTCCTTGTATTACACTCTCCTTATTACTCGCCTTGTTACTCGCCCTTGCTACACTCGCCCTTGTTACACTCTCCTTGTACCTCGCCCTTGTTACACTTGCCACACCTCGCCTTGTTACACTCGCCTTTATTACACTAGCCTTGTACACCCAACAGTACACCTGGATACACTGTAGGCTGGACAAACATCGGGAAGGTGCACCCCACTACAATATTAACACTTGATATTTTATTTATAATCAGATCATCACCTGTTTGTTTACTCTCAAGGCTAATGAGTCGAGGGGATACGAACCTATATACCAGAATATCTTGTCATTCAGTAACTCACCGTCCTGTTAAAAAGGCTAGAATTTATAAATGTTTCTATTCCAACGTTTAATTATACTGTAAGGGAAGGTTACCTGCATATACGCGCTATTACCATAAAACGCGACATATTTATAAACTAAATCTGAATTTATATACAATATTTATATACCGAAAGAAATATATATATATATATGTATATTTAGATAGATATTTGTTGAGGTTTTAGTGTCTATATCAACAACTCGGAGGAGGAAAGTGACCCCAGTAAGGACGAAAATGAAATGTAAACAAAACGACCACAGCGCCGGACACCGTGGTACAGGAGAGCTAACTTCCGCCTTCAAGTGGCCAGCCGCCCTCCTCCTCACAATGTTATTCTTTCTTTCTTTCTCTTTATCTCAAATGTTCTTTACTCTCACTTTTCTTGGATTTTCTGTTTTTTCCCCAACGTCTTATTTATTTAATGTTATTTATCGTCTTTTTTTTACTAGCGCTTTTGTTTATTTGGTGATGATTAGCAGCCACCTCTAAGGCGTGTCGGGGGCAGTTGTGCACCTGTTGATAGTCTGATGTTGTTACTGCTGCTCTTATTGTTGTTGAATGTTGTTGATACTGTTGTTGATGATGATACTGTTGCTGTTATACTGTTGATGTTGTCCTTATCACTGTTGTTGTATTACCTGCACATTTTATTTACCTGTCACACGTAGATAAACAGATAGATAGATAACATAGATATTAACAGACAGATATTCAGTGAAATCATCATACAAATATTCATTAAGCATAATACAGGTAAACAATATACATAGAAGGTGCTGGAATACAAACAGTATACATATACAGTCTACAGTACACACGCATTTACTTTAAATATGTATTTCTCTTGATAATTTACATAATGGTGAATCATATATTATTATTATTATTATTATTATTATTATTATTATTATTATTATTATTAATTTATTATTATTATTATTATTGTTATTATTAATCTATTGTTATTATTATTATTGTTATCATTAATTTATTGTTATTTATTATTATTATTATTATTATTATTATTTTACTATTATTATTATTATTATTATTAATATATTATTATTATTATTATTATCATTATTATTAATTTATTGTTATTTATTATTATTATTATTATTATTATTATTTTTTTTTTTAAACGTTATTATTGTTTATTGTTATCATTGTCATTATTATCATTGTTATTGTTATATTATTATTTGTTATTACTATTATTACCAATACTCTTGTTGTTGTTGTTCTAATGATAGTTACAGCAGTTACTTATGACACGTGTTGCCTTGTTTGTGACTTCCTCTCACTTCCTCCTCACCCCCACCTTTCACTTTCCTCACCCCTTCCTCACCTCTCACTTCCTCACCTCCTGGTGCGTGTGATCCTCCGTGACATATGACCTCTGACCTTTAACGCGTGCCTCTTTTCTTCTTCCTCTTCCACTTCTTCCTCCTCCTCCTTCAACATCTCCTCTGATCCTCTGTGTTCCTTGCCTCTCCTCATCCTTCACTTCTCCCTCCTCCTCCTACCAACCTCCCTCCTTTCAACACGACTCCTTCTCCCTTCTCCCTCCTTGCCATCATCGTCTATTCACTCTTCCCCTCCTCCCTACCCCACCCTTTCCTCTCCTCGTCCTTCCTTTCACCCTCCCCTTTTCACCTTCGTTCCACTCTCCTTCCTCCTCTACCTTCCCCTTCCCCTCTCCTCCCCTCCCCTCCCTTCCCCCTTCCTTCCTCAGGCCCTCAGAGCATTAGTGAACAGATTATTGGTGAAAACGATGAAAAAGAGATAGTCAAATTTTTAGGCAGGAAATAATTACGATAGATTGGTAGGAATAGTCAGTGGATTGGTAAGGAATAGTCAGTGGATTGGTAGAATAGTCAGTGGATTGGTAGGAATAGTCAGTGGATTGGTAGGAATAGTCAGTGGATTGGTAGGAATAGTCAGTGGATTGGTAGGAATAGTCAGTGGATTGGTAAAGAAATAGTCAGTGGATTGGTAGGAATAGTCAGTGGATTGGTAGGAATAGTCAAGTGGATTGGTAGGAATAGTCAGTGGATTGGTAGGAATAGTCAGTGATTGGTAGGAATAGTCAGTGGATTAGTAGGAATAGTCAGTGGATTGGTAAGAATAGTCAGTGGATTGGTAGAAATAGTCAGTGGATTGGTAGAAATAGTCAGTGGATTGGTAGAAATAGTCAGTGGATTGGTAGGAATAGTCAGTGGATTGGTAGGAATAGGTGTTATTTGTGATTAATTATCCTGTATGTGTGTGTAATAATAATAATAATTAACGGTTTATTGAAAAAGTTCTGCAGCCCGAAGGCTGAAAATATACATTGGACATAAATGACTTATTACATACACTGGTGGTTTAACAAAAGCCTTCATTAGAGAAAGGTAAAGGAACATACAGTGAACATACAGATTAATGTAGGTGTTGAACAGCAAAAACGTAGTGTAGTAACTCCCTCCTAGATGGTGTAGGAGGGACCTCACGTGCGTTGTAGTAGTTCCCTCACAGATGGTGTTATGAGGGCCTCACGTGGTGTAGTATTCCCTCACAGATGGTGTTATGAGGGGCCTCACGTGGTGTAGTAATTCCCTCACAGATGGTGTTATGAGGCCTCACGTGGTGTAGTAATTCCCTCACAGATGGTGTTATAGGGGGCCTCACGTGGTGTAGTAATTCCCTCACAGATGGTGTTATGAGGGCTCACGTGGTGTAGTAATTCCCTCACAGATGGTGTTATGAGGGCCTCACGTGGTGTAGTAATTCCCTCACAGATGGTGTTATGAGGGCCTCACGTGGTGTAGTAATTCCCTCACAGATGGTGTTATGAGGGGCCTCACGTGGTGTAGTAACTCCTTCACATATGGTGTTATGAGGGCCTCACGTGGTGTAGTAATTCCCTCACAGATGGTGTTATATGAGTGAGGTGTGGTTCCAGGCCTTCCTATCGTAGACGGATTAACACATCGCTGGTAGTTGGGTCACAGGCCGTTATCACTGGGTACCTGGGACCTCACTGTGTGAAAGGTCAACTTAGGTACCACTGTTACTGTTGAGTTGTTCTCACTGACTTAAGCACTGTTCACCACTGTTCACCTCTGTTTAACACTGGTTCCATTTCTTTCCTAAATGAAATAGTAACTTCTGGCGTGAACTTGTTGATATTCCGGTGAGGAGGGTTCAGGGAGGGAGTAGGTATGGGCCAACATAACAGTTGACCTGGCTGCTCGAGAGGAGCGCCAGGTACGTCTTGACCTTCGGTGGTCAAGGATGTAGTGTGTGTGTATATGTGTGTCTGTCTGTCTGTCTGTCTGTGTATCGTAATAATACTTATTTATTTCCCTACTTTGGTACATAGGTCATCATAAAATTGTGTTTGTGTACGTTTGTATTCGTGTATGTGCTGGTGTACGTATGTATGCGTGTATGTATTTCTATGTACGCGTGTGTGTGTGTGTGTGTGTGTATATACTGACAACGTGGGTTTATCAAATCATAGAAATCGTGATCACACACACACACACACACACACACGAAAAATCACCACAAGTGTTTTATACAAGTTCTCGTGTTGCCAGACTTGTCAAGTAGGGTCATATGTGATCACGCAGAGGATAAGATCAAGTATCTCAACTCCACTGAAATTTGTGATCTTGCTTACCATCATAACACCACGGATCCTTACCCACTGAATATTACGATCTTGCTAACAATAACACCACGGATCCCTTACCCACTGAATATTACGATCTTGCTAACAATAACACCACGGATCCTTACCCCACTGAATATTACGATCTTGCCAACAATAACACCACGGATCCTTACCCACTGAATATTACGATCTTGCCAACAATAACACCACGGATCCACCACCTGAATATTACGATCTTGCCAACAATAACACCACGGATCCTTACCCCACTACGATCTTGCTAACAATAACACCACGGATCCTTACCCCACTGAATATTACGATCTTGCTAACAATAACACCACGTCCTTGATCTTACTGAAAACTAGCAATTAATTCTCAGTGTTTTTAGGTAATGTGAATGATGATATATTAAGGTATGTCGATACATACATCAATACAACTGATAGATAAATAACCAAACATACATACATACATACATAAAAACTGATTGATAAGAGATAGATAGATAACCATACATACATACATACTTACTGATAGATAAAAGATAGATAGATAGATAGATAGATAAATAACCATACACACATACATACATACATACACACATACAAACATACATACACACAAATATATACATACAAACATACATACATATACACATACATACATAAATACATACAGAGAGTGAGATCATCAGTCGACAGCCACAAATACCCTCTTTACTGAGTAGCCTGTTGCTGCTACTGACCTCAACGTAAACCAGGGTGTTGCATTTGTTTGGCGGAGTCTCAATTGCTGACAGATTTATTACAAGGAGTTGGACACACACACACACTCTCTCTCTCTCTCTCTCTCTCTATAACCTTCAGTGAACTATACACCTCATTGAACAGGTTGTATGGTAAACAGTGTCATGTATTCTCCGTGGTTACTATCTCAGTCGGGAGAGGGAAGGTTCGTGGTCCGTAGTCATTACCAAGTACAGCCTATGGACCCGGGCCGTGTTGTATGTGTGTGTAAAGTTTCACGTCTCTAACTGGTTCCGTTTTGGAGTTATGGCTGGGGAGATAGACAGACAGATAGACAGACTGACAGACAGACAGACAGACAGACAGACAGACACACTTACAGGAAGACAGACAGACAGACAGACACGTTTTTTTAGTATTGTAGGTGAATCTTGGGGGTAATGTTCGTTTTATAATATTAATTACTCCTAAATGTGATTTTATAGTGATTTTCGTGGTTTATTATTATTATTATTATTATTATTATTATTATTATTATATCGGATATACTTAAGTAGTTAACCATTAGTATAAAATTCGTCAATGCGTTATTTTTATTATATTGTAATTACACCTAAAAATAACACACAATAACAGACACACCCAGCAGACACACACCCAACAGACACACACACCCACAGACACACACACCCAACAGACACACACACACCAACAGACACACACCAGCAGACACACACACCCAGCAGACACACACCCAACAGACACACACACCCAACAGACACACACACACCCAGCAGACACACACACACCAGCAGAACACACACACCCAGCAGACACACACACAGACACACACACCCAGCAGACACACACACCCAGCAGACACACACACCAACAGACACACACCCAACAGACACACACACCCAACAGACACACACACCCAGCAGACACACACACCCAACACACACACACTAACAGACACAGAACCCAACAGACACACACCAACAGAGAAGATGCTATATCACCCAGTGCCGCCCAAAGTCAAGCAGCTCAGTACTGTTTATCATAAGTCAGTTCTGTTAGGTCAACACAGGCGAATTTTGTCTTGATGAATGTATTGGGTTGGGTTAGGGAAGAAGAAGTAGGTTAGGTTAGGTTAGGTTAGGGTGGGTTAGGTTAGGGTTAGGTTAGTTAGGTTAGGTTAGGTTAGGTTAGGTTAGGCTTGCTTGGCTAGTTGATAAGGATAGATCAGGTAGATGTGGTTAGGTTAGGGTTGGATAACCTTTCGTTACATTATTTAGGGGTTACATTAGGTTAGGTCAGGTCACATTATGTTAGGGTTTGGTTAATTTTAAAGTGAAATAAGCTGGGGTGTCTATTGTTCAGGTGATCCACTAAGGGTAGGAGGAGGTAGGGTCTATAAACACGATGTCAGCCCCCCTGAAGGCCTGTGGTGGTGGTGGTGGTGGGAGGTGGGAGGAAGGTGGTGGTAATGGTGGTGGTGGTGGGTCCTGTCAACTTGCCGCTGCCCTGCCTTCTGCGTGTGCTGCCTGAAGGACATGTTGCTTCAGCATCTTAGTGTGTGTGAGAGAGAGAGAGAGAGAGAGAGAGAGATGTGAAATCGTGAATGCGTGTATGTATGAGATAATGTATGTATGGTATGTATGTATATGTATTATGTATGTATGTATGTAGGAATAACAATTATACAACAACATAACAATAGGGTATACAACACTACACTCCCCACACAACACACACACACACACACACATGTACACACACACACACACACACACACACTGTACACACACACACACACACACACACACACACACACACACACACACACACACACACACACACACACACACACACACACACACACTACACACTTACACACACACACACACACACACACACACACACACACACACACACACACACGCCAGCGCAATGAATCATCAAAATGCGCAAAAATGTTTATAAACTGGTGTGTATAATTAGCCTGCGACAAATCCTCCCTGAACAGTGCAGTGCGGCGGTAAATGGAGGACAATGGGCGTGGCGAGTTAAGTGTGGCAGGGTGAAATGAAGGAGCTGGGTAAAAGGGATTGGGGTGGTGAGTTTGTAGGTGGGGTGAGGTTGGGTTGTGAGTTTGTGTGTGAGGTTGGGTTGTGAGTTTGTGGGTGGGGTGAGGTTGGGTTGTGAGTTTGTGGGTGGGGTGAGGTTGGGTGTGTGAGTTTGTGGGTGGGGTGAGGTTGGGTTGTGAGTTTGTGTGGGTGGGTGAGGTTGGGTTGTGAGTTTGTGGGTGGGTGGGGTGAGGCGGGCTGTGAGTCAGGGTGGGTGAGGTTGGGTTGTGAGTTTGTGGGTGGGGAGGTAGGATGGCGAGACTAGACTGGCGAGTTAAATCCAAACATAGGCAAGACTATAATGGTTGAAAGTTAGTGATCATAGCGAGACTAGAATGGCGAGTTAGTGATCGTAGCGAGACTAGAATGGCGAGTTAGTGATCGGAGAGACTAGAATGCAGGAAAGTAGGATCATAGCGAGACTAGATCCAAGAGTTAGGTGATCATAGCGAGTGTAAGTATAATAAAACCAATCATCAATAATAGTAAAATGAAACAAATGAACAAGAAATAAGGAAACAAAACACAAGGATGGAAAACAAAAACAAAACAAATAAAAGCAATATACAAACAAATAAACATGAGAAGAAGAAAAATACAATAATACTGAAATACACGAAAGAAAAAAGAGAGAGAGAGAGAGAGAGAGAAAAAAAAAAAAAACCTTCCCTCCTCCTCCCTCCTACCCTCCCTCTCAGCAGTAACCATGATAAACCGTAGATGAACAAAAGGAAACAGGAGTAAGATATGGGAATGAGACAAGTGTAGGATGGACACGAGAGACGGTAGAAAAAATTAGCAAGAATGAAAATAATGTCGGGGTGGACAGGAGACATTGTATTAATCATGTGTGTGTGGAGGAGGAGAGGGGTGGAGAGGTGTTGTAGGGTGGGATGGGGAGTAATGGGTGGAAGGCAGGAGGGGGGGGAGAGAGAGGGAGGATAGAAGGGAAAAGGTGGAGGAGGGTAGAGTTGAGATAGGAAAAAGGGGGGGAGAAGAGGAGGAATAAAAGGAAGAGGAAAGAGAGAGAGAGAAAGGATGAAAAGGAGGAGATAAAAGAATGGGTTAAATGGGCAAAGAGAGAGAGAGAGAGAGAGAGAGACTGAACATGTAAACAAACTTGACTTGCAAATAATTACTCTTTATTGCATGACAGATGGATGGGGCAGGTGTGGTAGTGGTGCAGGTGTGGTGGTGATGGTGGTGTGTGAGGTGGTGATGGCAGGTGTGGTGGTGATGGTGCAGGTGTGGTGGCAGGTGAAACAGAGGTGCAGGTGTGGTGGTGGTGCAGGTGTAGTGGAACAAGTGTGGTGGTGATGGTTCGGTGGTGGTGATGGTGCAGTGTGGTGGTGGTGCAGGTGTGGTGGTGATGCACAACAAAACAACACACAGGTGTGGTGGTGATGGTGCAGGTGTGGTGGTGGTGCAGTAGTGGTGGCAGGTGTGGTGTGATGGTGCAGGTGTAGTGGTGGCAGGTGTGAGTGATGGTGCAGGTGGTGGTGGCAGGTGTAGTGGTGGTGCAGGTGTGGTGCAAGTGTGGTGGGTGAAGGTGTGGTGGTGATGCGGTGCGTGGTGGTGGTAGTGATGGTACAGGTGTGGTGGTGATGGTGCAGGTGTGGTGGTGGCAGGTGTAGTGGTGCAGGTGTGAGTGATGGTGGTGTGGTGGTGATGCACCCAACTTGTGTGGTGGTGATGGTGCAGGTGTGGTGGTGGTGCAGGTGTGGTAGGTGATGGTTGCATTGTGTGGTGGTGACACAACAGGTGTGGTGATGGTGCAGGTGTGGTGGTGGTGCAGGTGTAGTGGTGGTGCAGGTGTGGTGAAAGATGGATGGTGCAGGTGTGTGGTGGTGATGGTACATGGTGTGGTGATGGCAGGTGTGTGGTGGCAGGTAGTGGTGGTGAGGTGTGGTGGTGGTGCAAGTGTGGTAGTGATGGTGTGTGGTGGTGATGGTGCATGTGTGGTGGTGGGTGCAAGTGTGAAAGTGCAGGTGTGGTGGTGCAAGTGTGGTGGTGATGGTACATGGTGGTGGTGATAGCGGTGTGGTGGTAGCAAGGGTGGTTATGGTGGTGCAGTGGTGATGGTGGTGCAGGTGTGGTATTGTACATGGTGGTGGTGCGGATGTGGTGGTGGTGGTCGTGGTGGTGGTGCAGGGTGTGGTGGTGATGGTACATGGTGTGCAGGTGTGGTGGTGGTGATAATGAAGATTCAAGGGGAGATAATGGTTTCTGTGAGATATATCCGAGAGACTAAGAGACCTTTTGCGTAAACTGCGTAATGAGGAAGCAAGAGGAGGTAGTAGGTTAGCGTCAGCGGAGAGAGCTTGCGTCATCGCGGTAAGTAAATAGTTTATATTTGTTTCAAAGGGAGGAAATTGCATCAACGAAGGGTAAAGGAGTCAGATAGATTTGCGTCATAGGGGAGATATTGCGTCAACGAAGGGATAAAGGAATACGGCAGGTTTGCGTCAGAGGGAAGTGGGTTTAGCCAGCGTCAGAGGGAGGAGATTGCGTCAACAAGGTGCTCACTACCGTATATTTATCCTGGTAGGAGACAAGTGGTTGGCCCACAGCACCGTGACCGTTAAACCTCGTCTCTCACGACCTGCGTACAGTGCGCCACCCCTACCAGGCGCTGTCAAGGGGCTGTCAACCATGCGCTAAGGTATTAGGGCCGTCAACCATTGCAGGCATTAAGGGCTGCCGCGCTGATAAGGAGCCAGTTCTGTCGTTGTAAGCGGTTAAAGTGTTGTCAAGAGGTTATCAAGCGCTGCCAGGGTATCAAATTCTCTTAACGAGCAAATCGAGCACCGTCAGGCCAACAGCTGTCAGAGGACGTCAAACGCCAAGACCGTCAAGCGCCTTCAGAGGGCTTTGGTACTGGCATGGGATGTCATGCTGAGGGACGTCAAAGAGCTGCCAAACACTGCCAAGGAGGATGTCAAGTGAAGGATTGTCAATGCTCCTGGTGTGGGAGGGGGCCAAAGATGCAATCCTCCCTCCTCTCTCGGTTTTCCTAGTTAGTTTAATCATCATAGCAAAGGAACTCCTGAGGCACTTGACGGAGTTACTTGCCCGTGGCCTGGAGTTAAAACCGATTGGGTTAAGTTAGCCAGGTTTGGTTAGATTAAGTTGCATTAGGTTATGTTAGGTTAGGTTGCATTAGGTTAGGTTGGTTTATATGTTAGATTAGGTTACATAAGGTTGTTAGGAAGAAGTTAGGATACTTGAGCTAGGTTAGAAGAAGCAGGTTAGGTTGAGTTAGGTTATGTTGCATTACAATAGAATGAAAATAGATTAGGTACATTAGCTAGGTTAAATTAGATAGTTTAACTTTACCTTCCTTAGATTGCTAGTTAAAATTGACTTCGCTTCAGGTGTTTAATCATCGATGAAATAAGGATGGGATTATCCCCACACAATCCCCCCTCTCAACCTCATATTCCTCATAACCCCCACATAACCTCCAATCCTCCTCATCCCCACATAATCCCTCACATTCCACACCTCACATAACCTCACATAATCCCCTCACATAATCCTCCTCATAATCCCCCTCACATATCCTCTAATCCCACTCATAATCCCTCATAATCCCTCATATTCCCCATCATAACCTCCCATAATCCCCCCATAATCCCACCACACATAATCAACCCCACACAATACCCTCCATATTCCCACAATCCCCGTCATAATCCCCCCACAACCTCTCAATCCCCCACATAAACCCCCACATAACCTCCTCATAATCCCACCCACATAACCTCCCCATATCTCCATAATCCCCCACATAACCCCTACATAATCCCCATAACCCACATAATCCCCACATAACCCACATAATCCTCATAACCCCCACACAATCCCGACACCCCCTTCATAATCCCCCTCACATATCCTCCCCACACATAATCCCACATCCCACATAATCCTCATAATCCCCCCTATAATCCCTCTCATAATCCCTCTCATACCCTCATAATCCCCTCATAACTCTCATAATCCTCAGCAATCTCATATCTCTTGCACCATCTTCGTAAGTTTTGTGAAGATGGTTAGGAACAAGCCAGCACAAGCTATCAGCGTGAAGAGATGGCAGAATGGGAATGTTGCTACCAAACACAAATGGCATAGCCTGTGTTTCTAGGGGCCGATAGAAGAAGAATATTACACATGACACACACACACACGCACGCAACACACACACGTAATGCAAACACACACACACGCAGATACAGGAAAAACTCAATGTAAGGAGAATATTGTCCCGCTGTCTCAGGTTAAACTAAAAACACTACACTATTACCCCCGCGATCTCTCAGGTTAAATCCACAATCACTATTACCCCGCGATCTCTAGGTTAAACTAACAATCACTATTACCCCCGCGATCTCAGGTCAAACTAACAATCACTATTACCCCCGCGACCTCAGGGTCAAACCAACAATCACCATTACCCCGCGGTCTTCGTGGTCAAACTAACAACACTATTGCCCTGCGGTCTCTTGATGTAAACAACTCGTTGTTTACAGGACCAACAACCTTAGGCTAGATTTAAGGCTGTCATAAACTGTTAAGCGCATCTGTGGGTCTCACGTGCGGTTGAGCAGTGATGGATAGAGAGAGATGGATAGAGAGATAGATAACTTAAGTCTGGCTCTATTCACGTACGATAGATGATAGATAAATAGATAACCATAAATAAGGAAATCTAAAATAATAAGAATATTCTTGTGGTTATTCGCCTTCCTGCCTAGCGTGACCCAGCAAACTAGAATACTGACTGTAACCCACAACCAGGAATACTGTAACTGCTGTATTGAAGTTTGTTTCTTGATCGTTAAGCAAGAGCGGATCACTGACCATTCTGTACCTTAGTTTATTTCACCTGATACTAAACACAAACCTAATGCTGGACCTTAATCTTAACCTAACCTAGCAACATCTACCTAACCTAAGCCTAATCCCATCCTAATCTAACCCAACCCCTAACTCAGCTAGAACTTACCCTGTAACCCAACTCAACGCAACCCAACTCATCCCAATGCAACCCACCTCATCCCATCCCCTAACGCAACCACCCTAACCTAACTCACTCCCTAACTCAATTTAACGCAACCCACCCTCATCTCCAACGCAACCCACCCGAACCTGGGGCTAACCCATTTCCTAACGCCCAACCCACCCTAACTCATTCTAACGAAACCCACCTCAATCCCAATCACCTTGTCTCTAACGCAACCCACCCTGCACCCAATCCCAATCCCAACTTCAACGGCAACCTACTTTAACTCAACTTCAACCTCCAAGGTAGCGTTAGGTTGGTTATTCAGACGGTAAAATAATTTTTTTGGGGAGAGTGAGGGAGGGGGGGGGGAGGGGGCTATAATCATGTGACCCCCAAGTTATGTCGATAAAGATTTATATATGCCAGGTGATGTGTGGTGCTGATGCTAATTACATTGATGGGTGACTTACCTGCATACAAGTGTGTGTGTGTGTGTGGGTGTGTGTGTGGGTGGGCTGGATGGGTGTGTGTGTGTGTGTGTGTGTGTGTGTGTGTGTGTGTGTGTGTGGGGGGGGCTGGATGGTGTGTGTGCGTGAAATATAGGAGAGCGGGGTAGGTTTTGTTTGTTTGTGTGTGTGTGGGTGGGCTGATATATGTGTGTGTGTGTGTGTGTGTGTGTGTGCGTGTGTGTGCGTGTGTGTGTGGGGTGTGTGTGGCGGTGTATTCTTGTATGTGTAAATTTGAAGTAGTGTTTGTTTGTTTGTTGCAAACACGACCCTGAGTGGCTAAATTCTCGTGTTTGTCTACGTTCAGGTCAAGGGTTGATTGCACTGCCTTTGATTGGATTAGGTGGGGGTGGGAGCAGCAATACAACTGAAACGAAGTGGACAATGA
>NW_024736714.1:0-9634 GCF_018991925.1 Homarus americanus
GCCATTTTTTATTGTCGCCCCTCTGTTGCCATTAATCACATATAAGGCAATTGTTGCCATTTTTTGTTTTCGCGCCACTGCTGCCATTAATCACATAAGAGGCAATTGTTGCCATTTTTTATTGTCGCCCCTCTGTTGCCATTAATCACATATAAGGCAATTGTTGCCATTTTTTGTTTTCGACCCATTGCTGCCATTAATCACATATAAGGCAATTGTTGCCATTTTTTGTTTTCGCCCTACTGCTGCCGTTAATCACACATAAAGCAATTGTTGCCACTTTTTGTTTTCGCCCCACTGCTGCCATTAATCACATTTAAGGCAATTGTTGCCATTTTTTGTTTTCTTCCCTCTGCTGCCGCTAATCTCATATAAGGCAATTGTTGCCATTTTTTGTTTTCGCCCCACTGCTGCCATTAATGACATATAAGGCAATTGTTGCCATTTTTTGTTTTCTTCCCTCTGCTGCCGTTAATCGCATATAAGACAATTGTTGCCATTTTTGTTTTCGTCCCTCTGCTGCTATTAATCACATATAAGGCAATTGTTGCCATTTTATGTTTTCGTCCCTCTGCTGCCATTAATCACATATAAGGCAATTGTTGCCATTTTTTATTTTCGCCCCTCTGCTGCCATTAATCACATATAATGCAATTGTTGCCATTTTTTGTTTTCGTCCCTCTGCTGCCGTTAATCACATATAAGGCAATTGTTGTCATTTTTTGTTTTCGTCCCTTTGCTGCCGTTAATCGCATATAAAGCAATTGTTGCCAATTTTTGTTTTCGCCCCACTGCTGCCAATAATCACAAATAAGGCAATTGTTGCCATTTTTTGTTTTCGCCCCATTGCTGCCATTAATCACATATAAGGCAATTGTTGCCATTTTTGTTTCACCCCACTGTTGCCATTATTCACATATAAAGGCAATTGTTGCCATTTATTTTCACCCCACTGTTGCCATTATTCACATATAAGGCAATTGTTGCCTTTTCAAATCCCTGTCTGCGGAGTAATCGCATATAAGGCAATTGTTGTCATTTTTTGTTTCGCCTCACTGCTGCCATTAATCACATATAAAGAGCAGTAGTTGCCATTTTCGCCCTCTGCCGTTAATCGCATATAAGGCAATTGCTGCCTTTTTGTTTCGCCCCCCACTGCTGCCATTAATCACATATAAGGCAATGGTTGCCATATTTTGTTTTTGCCCCTCTGCTGCCACTAATCACATATAAGGCAATTGTTGCCATTTTTTGTTTTCGCCCCATTGCTGCCATTAATCACATATAAGGCAATTGTTGCCATTTTTTGTTTTCGCCCCGCTGCTGCCATTAATCACATATAAGGCAATTGTTGCCATTATTTGTTTTCGCCTCTCTACTGCCATTATTGACATAGAAGACAATTGTTGCCATTTTTTGTTTTCGCCCCACTGCTGCCATTAATGACATATAAGGCAATTGTTGCCATTTTTTATTGTCGCCCCTCTCCTGCCATTAATCACATATAAGGCAATTGTTGCCATTTTTTGTTTTCGTCCCTCAGCTGCCATTAATCACATATAAGGCAATTGTTGCCATTTTTTGTTTTCGCCCCACTGCTGCCATTAATCACATATAAAGCAATTGTTGCCATTTTTTATTGTCGCCCCTCTGCTGCCATTAATCACATATAAGGCAATTGTTGCCATTTTTTGTTTTCGTCCCTCTGCTGCCGATAATCGCATATAAGACAATTGTTGCCATTTTTTGTTTTCGTCCTACTTATGCCATTAATTACATATAAGGCAATTGTTGCCATTTCTTGTTTTCGCCCCACTGCTGCCATTAATCACATATAAGGCAATTGTTGCCAATTTTCGTTTTCGTCCCTTACTGCCGGTGATCGCATATAAGGCAATTGTTGCCATTTGTTGTTTTCGTCCCTCTGCTGCTATTAATCACATATAAGGCAATTGTTGCCATTTTTTGTTTTCGTCCATCTGCTGCCATTAATCACATATAATGCAATTGTTGCCATTTTTTGTTCTTGCCCCACTGCTGCCATTTATCACATATTAGGCAATTGTTGCCATTTTTTGTTTTCGCCCCTCTGCTGCCATTAATCGCATATAAGGCAATTGTTGCCATTTTTTGTTTTCGCCCCACTGCTGCCATTAATGACATATAAGGCAATTGTTGCCATTTTTTGTTTTCGTCCCTCTGCTGCCGTTAATCGCATATAAGACAATTGTTGCCATTTTTTGTTTTCGTCCCTCTGCTGCTATTAATCACATATAAGGCAATTGTTGCCCTTTTATGTTTTCGTCCCTCTGCTGCCATTAATAACATATAAGGCAATTGTTGCCATTTTTTGTTTTCCCCCCTCTGCTGCCATTAATCACATATAAAATTATTTGTCATTTTGTTTCGTCCTCTGCCGTTAATCGCATATAAAGCAATTATTGCCATTTTTTTTCGCCCCACTGCTGCCAATAATCACAAATAAGGCAATTGTTGCCATTTTTTCTTTCGCCCCTCTGCTGCTATTAATCATATAATGCAATTATTGCCATTTTTGTTTTCGCCCCACTGCTGCCATTAATCACATAAAGGCAATTAATTTGCCATTTTTGTTTCACCACTGCTGCCATTAATCACATATAAAGGCCAGTTGTTGCCGTTTTGTTTTTTCGCACCACTGCTGCCATTAATCATATAAGGCAATTGCTGCCCTTTTGTTTCACGCCCCACTGCTGCCATTAATCACATATAAGGCAATTGTTGCCATTTTTTGTTTTCTTCCTACTCCTGCCATTAATCACATATAAGTCAATTGTTGCCATTTTTTGTTTTCGCCCCACTGCTGCCAATAATCACATATAAGGCAATTGTTGCCTTTTTTTTCGTCCCTATGCTGCCGGTAATCACATATAAGGCAATTGTTGTCATTTTTTGTTTTCGCCCCACTGCTGCCATTAATTACATATAAGGCAATTGTTGCCATTTTTTATTCGCTCCACTCCTGCCATTAATCACATATAAGGCAATTGTTGCCATTATTCACATATAAGGCAATTGTTGCCATTTTATGTTTTTACCCCACTGCTGCCATTAATTACATATAAGGCAATTGTTGCCATTTTTTGTTTTCGTCCCTCTGCTGCCGTTAATCGCATATAAGGCAATTGTTGCCATTTATTGTTTTCGCCCACTGCTGCCATTATTCTCATATAAGGCAATTGTTGCCTTTTTTTGTTTTTGCCCCACTGCTGCCATTAATCACATATAAGGCAATTGTTGCCATTTTTGGTTTTCGTCCCTCTGCTGCAGTTAATGGCATATAAGGCAATTGTTGCCATTTTTTGTTTTCGCCTAACTGCACCCATTAATCTCATATAAGGCAATTGTTGCCATTTTTTATTGTCGCCCCTCTGTTGCCATTAATCACATATAAGGCAATTGTTGCTATTTTTTGTTTTCGCCCCACTGCTGCCATTAATCACATATAGAGCAATTGTTGCCATTTTTTGTTTTCGTCCCTCTAATGCCGTTACTCGCATATAAGTCAATTGTTGCCATTTTTTGTTTTCGCCCCACTGCTGTTATTAATCACATATAAGGCAATTGTTGCCTTTTTTTTCGTCCCTATGCTGCCGGTAATCGCATATAAGGCAATTGTTGTCATTTTTTGTTTTCGCCCCACTGCTGCCTTTAATTACATATAAGGCAATTGTTGCCATTTTTTTTTCGCTCCACTCCTGCCATTAATCACATATAAGGCAATTGTTGCCATTTTTTGTTTTCACCCCACTGTTGCCATTATTCACGCCTCTGGGCAATTATTTGCCATTTTCTGTTTTACCCACTGCTGCCATTAATCACATATAAGGTAATTATTTGCCATTTTTTGTTTTTCGTCCTCTGCTGCCGTTAATCACGCCATAAGGCAATTATTTGCCATTATTGTTTCGCCCACTGCTGCCATTATTCACATATAAAGACGGTGTTGCCACCGGCCCCACTGCTGCCGTGTCACATATAAGGCAATAGTTGCCATTTTTGTTTCGTCCTTCTGCTGCCGTTAATCGCATATAAGGCAACTGTTGCCATTTTTTCGCCTCCTGCCGTTAATCAGATATACAGGCAATTGTTGCCATTTTTCGTTTTCGTCCTTACTGCGGTAATCGCATATAAGGCATTTGTTGCCATTATGGTTTCGCCCCTGCTGCCATTAATCATATTGGGCAATTGTTGCCATTTTTTTATTGTCGCCCTCATGCCATTAATCACATATAAGGCAATTGTTGCCATTTTTGTTTTCGCCCTGCTGCCATTAATCACATATAAGGCAATTGTTGCCATTTTCGTTTTCGTCGCACTTACTGCCGGTGATCGCATATAAAGGCAATTGTTGCCATTATGGTTTCGCCCCCTACTGCCGTAATCACATATAAGGCAATTGTTGCCATTTTTTGTTTTCGTCCCTCTGCTGCCGATAATCGCATATAAGACAATTGTTGCCATTTTTTGTTTTCGTCCCACTTATGCCATTAATCACATATAAGGCAATTGTTGCCATTTCTTGTTTTCGCCCCACTGCTGCCATTAATCACAAAAAGGCAATTGTTGCCATTTTTCGTTTTCGTCCCTCTGCTGCCGGTAATCGCATATATGGCAATTGTTGCCATTTTTTGTGTTTATCTCTTTGCCGCCATTAATCACATATAAGGCAATTGTTGCCATTTTTTTTTCGTCCCAATGCTGCCGTTAATCGCATATAAGGCAATTGCTGCCATTTTTGTTTTTCGCTCCACTGCTGCCATTAATCACATATTAGGCAATTGTTGCCATTTATTGTTTTCGCCTCACTGCTGCCATTATTCACATATAAGGCAATTGTTGCCTTTTTTTGTTTTTGCCCCACTGCTGCCATTAATCACATATAAGGCAATTGTTGCCATTTTTGGTTTTCGTCCCTCTGCTGCAGTTAATGGCATATAAGGCAATTGTTGCCATTTTTTGTTTTCGCCTCACTGCACCCATTAATCTCATATAAGGCAATTGTTGCCATTTTTTATTGTCGCCCTCTGCTGCATTAATCACATATAAGGCAATTGCTGCCATTTTTCGTTTTCGCCCCACTACTGCCATTAAGCACATATAAGGCAATTGCTGCCATTTTTGTTTTCGCCGCTCTGCTGCCATTTATCACATATTAGGCAATTGTTGTCATTTTTTGTTTTCGCCCCATTGCTGCCATTAATCACATATAAGGTAATTGTTGCCATTTTTTTTCGCTCCACTGCTGCCATTAATCACATATAAGGCAATTGTTGCCATTTTTTGTTTTCGTCCCTCTGCTGCCGTTAATCGCATATAAGGCAACTGTTGCCATTTTTTGTTTTCGCCCCACTGCTGCCATTAATCACGTATAAGGCAATTGTTGCCATTTTTTGTTTTCGTCCCTCTGCTGCTATTAATCACATATAAGGCAATTGTCGCCACTTTTTGTTTTCGCCCCACTGCTGCCATTAATCACATTTAAGGCAATTGTTGCCATTTTTTGTTTTCTTCCCTCTGCTGCCGCTAATCGCATATAAGGCAATTGTTGCCATTTTTTGTTTTCGCCCCACTGCTGCCATTAATGACATACAAGGCAATTGTTGCCATTTTTTGTTTTCGTCCCTCTGCTGCCGTTGTTACGCCGTCTCTTAATTTACTTAAATATCCAGGTTCTAGGCGTAACCAAACAAAAAGTGAAGTAAATTATAAGAGAATAAAAATAAATAAAGTAAACCTTTAAGAATTTAATGGATTAAATATTAACACAATAAAGAGCCTCGTAGGCTGTCACAACAAATTGATTCACCATCGAAACTTTTAAGACACAAGTGATACAAAACATCGAAACATCAAAAGAATAAAAATAAAGCATTGGATTACGTTAACACTGCATAAACATATAAAAACTAACACTGAAATTAACTAACGTGAAACAACACTGAATTACTTGAATACAACTAAGCAAATACTGATGGACACAAACAGAGACATAAATAGGTACTCACATAGATATACCACATTGGTGGCGACAGGAACAACACAAATAAATTAAGTTTAAGTAACAAGTGACACTCAAAGGATGTGTACTGTATGACAAGAGGACTGAACTAACTCAAGTCAGTTGGTGGGTCCTATATATAAGGTCGGCTCCCGCCACGCGACCCGCCGGTGGGTCGTTTAACGATGCAGATGGTCGTTAGAGAACAAAGAATGCTGGTTACAATACAAAATGAAGAATTAAGATGGGCTTGAACAAATAATGACAGTTAAAACCTTAACAGCACAGGGTAAGGTGACTAGAATATATAATAGTAAATTTAACACATCATTACAGGAATAATATGGAACATGGGAGCATGTTATATATAAAAAAAAATAGAAAAAATACGACACGGTCGTAACACTTCCCCCCATAAAATAAAATTTTGCTTGCACAAATTTTGATATGACAAGTGTTCCGACACCTTGAAGTCCAACAAAAAATATTATCCTTCAACAAATCAGTAAGGGGTAGTGCCAACTCGGCAAAAATACAAATATATCTCTGGTAATAACCCACACAACCCAAAAATCTGTGGACTTGTCGTTTGTTACATAGAACAGGCATCTGAGAAATAGTGTCACACCTTGCTGTGGGAGGAGCAAGTTTCCAACCCAATTACATGTCCCAGATACAAAAGTTGAGCACAAACAAATTCTGACTTAGCAAAGTTTATAACAAACAAGTCCTACATTTCCTAACTCAGTGAAGAGAGCGTCTAGCTGACATACTGTAAATGGTCTGACCAAGTGTCAGAAAAAAAATTACATCTAAATATACTACACAACCAGGACAATTGGCTGACTCGTAACCTCAGCCTTTGAAAGGTAGCAGGGGCATTGCAAAGCCCAAAAGGCATAACATTAAATTTATAGGTCTTACCTAATGCCACAAAACTGGATATGTCTTTAACACAACGGGTCAATGGTACTTGCCAAAACCCTCGAAGGCAATCAATCTTAGAGAGGAACTTGGCGTTCCCGATTGCTTCGATGCAGTCGTCGACTCTTGGTAGAGGGAAGATGTCCTTGCTGGTGACGGCGTTGACCGTGAGGAAGTCAATGCAGAATCGAAGAGTGCCGTCCTTCTTTGGTACTAGAGTGACTGGTGAGCACCACTCGCTGGTAGGGAGCCTGCTTGATAGGCTTAGCAGAACCAACAACAACATCATGCACCACGGCAGTGGTACAGCCAGGCCTGTCTTGGAAGACAAGAGGATGTTGTTGGATGGCGGTCAGCACGTCAGCTCTCTGGTGTCCCGGTAGAGGATGTAGCTTCTGCTACTCCACGGAGTTGGACTGCCCTTTCTTTTTCCTCTTCTTTCTCACCGTCTACCAAGAAAGTGTCAACGGCATACACGGGAACTGGATCATCAGCAACAAATGGGGGTGCTGGCGTGTGTGGTACAGCTTGATGGTGTTGATGTGACATAAGCGCTGTAGTCGGCGCCTGTCAGGGGTAGAGATAATATAATTCGTGGGGCTTACCTTCTTCACCACTCTATATGGCCCACTGAACTTCGCATGGAGCGGCTGTCCATGTCTCTGCAAGAGAATGAGAACTTGATCTATCTGGAACTGTGTTTGGCCCGCTTGTCGTACCATGTCTTGGTCTGCGACTGCTTAAGTGGTCTGCGGCAAGGCTCCAACATCTTAGAAGCTTCTCTCTAACATCTACTAAACTTAATACATTAATGCTCTCTTCACTACTACCTAACAATGAACTATTCCCAACTGTGTTAGAGCTTCCTTGAAAACTTTTCCTACAAAATATGAAGCACCGTCCGTTTGAACACGGTACGGCAACCCGAAGTGACTAAACAGGTCAAACAAACATTTAACAAGGGCCTTAGCAGTAACTTTCCTAAGAGGTACAGCATAAAACACAGTCTTGACTTAAATATCTCGTGGTAGGGCCTGAATCATTGGCAGGATCGGACACCAGGTCAAACAAGAGCCGTAATGAAACTTCTTGCTCTTGCGCAGCAAATAAAGCAACTCTCCCGGTCACAGCATTAACTGCGGAAGAAATGTCTTGGAAAAATTGGATTAGCAAAACGTCCTTCTAAGGACAGTGAATTATCTACATCAGGAGTTATATTATGATCATTAGTCATTAACAAAAAACGAGTCACAGCACACAAGGGAAAACACCGGGCATATCATCTTCAAGCTGTTGCAGCAAATCGTTACCGAGTATGAGGTCCACTCTTTAGCAACAAGGAGACTTGACACGTACTAACACAGGCAGCTCGTGCTCACCGGCTACGTTTAGCTATACCTGAAAACCAAAGGAGCTGCACCTTTACCCCAAAGGGCGCCCAAAACCACGTTTTGTCAGTCTTCCTAGCCGCAACAACACCCTCTTTGATGAGAGTTTGGAGACAACCCGAGTCTCTCAAAATAGTGACTGGTGTTTCGACACCGTCATCTTCTACCGTGCCTTGTGACAAAAAGGGACTAAAGGTACCAACGTCTGGGTCCTTCGCAAAACTCTCCTGGAAAAGATCAAAGTCTCGTGAGGCGAGAACCGAAACTGCAACCTCTCGTGCTTCACCTTATTTGGCTGCGGCCTTGTCCAACAAAAATACGCCTTATGACCCGGCTTTCCACAGAAACTACAATTAAATTAGAAAATTAGGACGCCCCATTAGGTGGCGAACGAGTCCATCTCCTCTTGTCATGTACAAAATTATTACGCACAAAATTACCATTGTTAGTCCTACCATGCCTCAAAACAAATCCATCAGCATGCTTAGAAAAAAAAATCACAAGTGTCAAAAGGTCGTTAGTGAATCCTGGCAAGGTCGCCAAAACTGTTACGCGGTCTCTTAATTTACTTAAATATCCAGGTTCTAGGCGTAACCAAACAAAAAGTGAAGTAAATTATAAGAGAATAAAAATAAATAAAGTAAACCTTTAAGAATTTAATGGATTAAATATTAACACAATAAAGAGCCTCGTAGGCTGTCACAACAAATTGATTTACCATCGAAACTTTTAAGACACAAGTGATACAAAACATCGAAACATCAAAAGAGTAAAAATAAAGCATTGGATTACGTTAACACTGCATAAACATATAAAAACTAACACTGAAATTAACTAACGTGAAACACTGAATTACTTGAATACAACTAAGCAAATACTGATGGACACAAACAGAGACATAAATAGGTACTCACATAGATATACCACATTGGTGGCGACAGGAACAACACAAATAAATTAAGTTTAAGTAACAAGTGACACTCAAAGGATGTGTACTGGATGACAAGAGGACTGAACTAACTCAAGTCAGTTGGTGGGTCCTATATATAAGGTCGGCTCCCGCCAAGCGACCCGCCGGTGGGTCGTTTAACGATGCAGATGGTCGTTAGAGAACAAAGAATGCTGGTTACAATACAAAATAAAGAAATAAGATGGGCTTGAACAAATAATGACAGTTAAAACCTTAACAGCACAGGGTTAAGGTGACTAGAATATATAATAGTAAATATAACACATCATTACAGGAATAATATGGAACATGGAAGCATGTTATATATATAAA
>NW_024736715.1:0-6271 GCF_018991925.1 Homarus americanus
TCAGACGATGATGATGGTGGTGATGATGGTGACGATGGCGATGATGATGATGATGCATGATGGTGATGATGATGATGATAAGATGATGACATTTATGCGATGATGGCATTTGATGGTGATGATGACGAAGACGATTAATATTGGTGGTGATGAAGCATATTACGATGATGGTGACAGATAATTTAAGTACGATGGTGATGATGGTGATTATGGTGATGATGATGACGATGAATATTTGATAGATGATGATGATAATGATTATGGTGATGATGATGATGATGATGATGATGGATGATGTTAGGATATGACGATGACGACGACAAAGGATGGTGAAGGATGATGATGATGATGCGGTGATGATGGTGATGAGAGATGATGGATGATAGATTATTTATTACGCCGGTGATAGTGATGATGACACGATGGCGGGTGGATGATGATGATGAGATGACGGATGACGATGGTGATGATGATGATGATGGTGATGGTGATATGATTTAGATGATGATGATGACGATAACGGATGGTGATGATGTTAAGTATATTTATTGATGATGATGACGACGATTACGTAATACCTATTAGTGATGATGATGATAATGATGATGATGATGACGATGATGGGTGATTATTTGTGGGATGATGACGATGATGGTGGTGATGATGATGATGATGTTGGTATATCGGTAATAGCGCATGATGATGATGGTGACATTTAATACTTATTGCCGGGTGATGATTACTTTTTATGATGGTGATAATGATGACAATGTACTATGGTGGTGATGATGATGACGATGACGATGATGATGAGATGACGACGATGATGTTGGAGACGATACGATGACGATACGACGGACGATGATGGTGATGATGATGATGCATTTACGCGGTGATGATGATGATAGTATTGATAAGCTGGCACATAGTGATGATGATGCATTGCAGGACGATGATGATGATGATGTTGGTGATGATGTTGGTGATAGTGATACGATTACCAATAATTATGGTGATGACGATGATTTGATTTACGATTAATGATACAGGATGGTGACAAGACAGGAGAAAGATGATGATGATGGTGATGGTGATGATGATGGTGACGGTGACAAGTGATAGTTGATAGTGATGATGATGATGATGTTAAGTATTTATTGTTGGTGATGATGATAGTGATGATGATGATGACGATGTTAAGATAGTGATGATGATGACAATGATTGGGTGATGGCTTATTACGCGATGATGATGATGATGATGATGATACGGATTATGGTGATGATGATGAGTGATGATGAGGATGATGATGATAAGTATGATGAAAAAACAAGAAGAAAACAAAATGAAGATCCAAAAGAAAAACAAAATAAAATAAAAACAAAACAAACACATACCATCCTATATATATAAATATATTTTAGAATATAAAAATTTCTCAATAAATTTATTTTAAAAAAAATAATTTTGAAACCTAATAATTATTTTTCTCAGTTATGCACCCTTAATAAAACAGATGTAAATTAATATTTATTTCTTCATAATTAACATTCAAATAACACACCTACTGCATCCTATTCGAATGTTTTATTTTTTAGGAACAACAAATTTAATCTGGTTGATGTTTTGTGAAATATATTCCCCGCCTGTTTTGGTCTTGGTATACAGCGGTTATTAACGTGTATCATACAGCTTTTGATCTTAGTGGATACCAGCACTAGAGAAATACAATAATCCGTTGTTAAAATGACCACAATAAAGTAGAATGAGCCCATTGTTTACGTGTGTCCTCATACATACATACATACATATTACATATTATATGAGTATTCTTTATCCCTTCATAAAATAGTGCCAAGACACTTTGACCAAGAATCCATTATTCACCCTCAATATAACAGTCAAAGCTAATTAACACCAACATCAAACACGTAAGCACGAGAGTTAACGAGATCGACTCCCGCCATTGATTATGGTAAATAAATAATGTCCAAACTGGTTAATGCCCTAATTTGCATCCTCAATTGAAGATGTGAGAAAAGTATAACTGGATTCTTAATAAACGACACAAAGGTGGATTCTAAGAGGTCAATGAACACAAGCTACACTTAATTAGGGTGAGAGAATATATATCTACCTGCAAGTTACCTGCAATGGCGAATAATAATAATGAACAGAAAAAAAACACAAAAAGTAAATCGTTGTCATTATTCCAGCAGAAAAATGTCGCAATTTTGAGATATTGACAAAGAGAATGAAACTATCTCTCGAAGTGGTTATAAAAGAAAGATAAGATTCTAAAATAGGAACTCAGTTTCTTTTAAAATGAATAATGTCTCTCATAAGAAGACATGAATCAGACGTAACTACCCTCCGTGATGACATTAACAAGCGACAATTAAATCTGCATAAGTCTTTTTTAAAATAAATAATCAAGACTTGTTTTAGCATTTACGGAAAACGACAAAGATTTACATTTTAGTAAGTAATTAAGCTCTTATTATGTCTAACTTATTTCATAAACTTACAAATTATTATATACAGTACAATTTTTTATTTTTATTATAAATTTAACTCCTCATTTAACTCTATCCTAATCACACAATAACTCCATATATTCTTGCCATTATCAACAATCATCATTTTAAAATTATATTACATAATTAAAATTGAAACATACACATAACTAAGAGACATATAAACATACGCTTTCTTCAGTATAAACACAAGTTCTATGTTGAAGAATTACGATTCAAAGAACTGTGACCATAAAAAGTTAAAAAAGCCTAAAATATTTCTAAATACGACCAATAATCTTTATAATTAGTTAGAGTAATAATTAGCTTTATATGTGGAGAATAAAACTATATTGTGAGTGTTCCTAGTCATTACTTCACTAAGAAAGGTAAATGTGAGTGAGGGCAGGTAGAGAAGGAAACGTGCAGCCTGGGACTCTAAGAGTTATAGCCTGGTCCCGGGATGAGTTCTCCTGTAGTGTTTGTGTGGCTTAAAAGGTAGTGTGTATGTGACGTCCAAGGACAATCTGAATTAAATAGTATCCAGTTAAAGACTTGAGGAATAAGACCACGGAATTATTACCACTACCACCACCACCACCTTCCCCTCCACAAAGATCATTAATCAACAACCAAATACCATCCACCAGTGGCACCAGAAAATAAAATGGAGGGACTGGCAAGCCTATACAGTAGGATACAAATTCCTGACCCACCCAGGTAAAGGAAGATGTCCAATTCCCCAGGGCATGGTAGTAGTGTTGGTGGTAGGCGATGGCTGAGGTGCAATGTCTACTTGAAATGTTAAATGATAAATTCAATCATGTCATCATAGTTTAATAATTGCCGGTGTTTCACTATTTTCTGTGGCAAATGCCCTGGTTAAACATTGTCCATGAAATCCCCACAAACAACAAGTAAAGTAGAATAAAGTATTTACCACAACCATGAGTCAGTCTAGTTTGATAATTAAACCAGCAGTATATTCTTTGTTCTGCTTGTACTGTTCTTGTTGAATGGATAAACCTGGTGTGGGTCTTCCTGCTTGATTTCAGTCTTTCATTTAATGTCAGCCGGTGTTGATGTTTTGCAATATCACCATTTTCACTGTACTCAAAACAGTTACGGATTTACCACACCGCCCAGCGAATGTGTAAACACGCCAGTATAGACTGATTATTTGCAAGTCATTGTTCTAGGCGCAAAAGCGGCAAGCACCAATTAATAACAGACATGAATCACAGCATTGACACAACCATGAAAGAATACCTTGGTCTGATTTGTCGAAAATTCACTTAACGATTGAAAATATTTAAACAACAGCAAAATGACATATTTGTTGGCAGTGCATTATTCAGCTGTTCCTCAAAGGAATCAGTACGCCCGGCAGTGAGCGTCTGGGGGACTGCATTTGCAGCCTGCAAGTGCACCAGCTGCCGCTTACCACTACCACTACTAATCTCCTCCTCAACCATCCCCCAATAATCCTTGAGACCACAATGGTGCCACTAACAGTGTAATGTTTTAGCCCAGCGAGTTATGTGATCTCTCATTCATTGGTTTTTTACTAGATAAAACTCAGATTTTAATGATGACAATAAATTATCAAAGTTTATTTCTGGTCTTCTGCCTCAATGTACAGCCTTTGTTGAAGCTTAACTGAGCTAGAGGGGGGGAGTGGAGGGGGAGGCAGTAGAGTTTATCAGAGTTTAATACGTGAATATTGCTTTAACCAACCATTACAAACCACAGCTGTAAATCATTTCAAACCACAACTGTAAACCATTTCAATCCACAGCTGTAAACCATTTCAAACCACAGCTATAAACCATTACAAACCACAGCTGTAAACCCCAAAATACTGGTTTACACCTAAACAAAACCACACACACACATTTACACTTTTTTACAACTCAAACACTTTACAACAACAGCGGCTTGACCTGAATCCCGTAGAAGATAAATTACTCTTTTAAAACAACGGATACAAAAAGCATTCTGGATACTAACATTCAACCGGACACGATTACTCTATTGTGACAAATGTTTATATTGTCACAGAGAGCTATCGTACTCAAGTGTATGTATTTAGACAGACAAACACTTAATTCAGATACTAATAAGAGCACTACATTCATACAATCATACTTATACAGTCAAATAAAAGTTGTAGTATGAGTATTGGATCCAAACAAACATGTATACAGTCAAACACCAAACAGTATCCAGGTCAATAATTCCCCCAAAAAACACATTTATAATAGGGTAAGGGAAGTTATATAAACACCTTCACGTTTATATAACCTGGAGTTAATGATTAGTGTAGTGGGTAAGAAATCCAAGATGGCCGACAGAGATGCTTTCGCTTTAAAATTCTTCCCGTTGTCATATATATTGTTAATAAATAATTTGAATACCATTTTAATTTTGTTTTATTAAATTTTATAAGAATTCTATGTTTTTTTAATATATTTTATTGATATATGAACCTAAAATGGCCTCCGTTTAGATGTTATTGACAATATTTTATCATAGTGAAAAATAACCGAATGTATTAGTTAAAATTTATGAAATTAAGAATTACAAAATAAATTTGTGTGATTTTTGTCCACTTGTGATAATGAAAAATAATATCTAAAAATAAAATATATTGAATACAGAAATAAAATTAAAAATATAAAATGAAAAATAGAAACTTACTAAATATTTATATAATAATGATTTACTGAAATACTGTAATAGATATTGGTTATGTTATTATAGTGTGAGTTGCCTTAAGGTACTTGAGATTAATTGATGTTTTAAAATCAATTGAAGGAAAAGGCCCTTTGCATGATTAATACACACACATACACACTATAACATACATACTGTGCACACACAAACATAAAATAACATACACACACAGACACACACACACACACACACACACACACACACACACACACACACACACACACACACACACACACACACACACACACACACACACACACACACACACACACACACACACACACACACACACACACACACACACACACACACACACACACACACATACACACACAGACACACACACACACACACACACACACACACACACACACACACACACACACACACACACACACACACACACACACACACACACACACACACACACACACACACACACACACACACACACACACACACACACACACACACACACACACACACACACACACACACACACACACACACACACACACACACACACACACACACACACACACACATGCACACACACACACACACACACACACACACACACACACACACACCACACACACACACACACACACACACACACACACACACACACACACACACACACTGGCCACACACACACACACACACACACACACACACACACACAGACACACACACACACACACACACACACACACACACACACACACACACACACACACACACACACACACACACACACACACACACACACACACACACACACACACACACACACACACACACACACACACACACACACACACACACACACACACACACAGCTAATCTTCCCCATATGTTACTTTTATCCTCCTCCCTGACTATGTCACAACACTCTCTACCATCCACTCCTAATTCCTTACCTCTCTCTAATTCTCCTTACCTCCCCACCCTACCCTCCCTGACCCTACCCTACTCCCTATCCACCCTGTAATTCAGAGCATGTGACCCATGCCAGC